>NW_007378531.1:0-51352 GCF_000475195.1 Diaphorina citri
ATTGCTTTTAGGACATGGTCACTTTGTAGGAGGACTTTGAATTCCTCTAAATTTAAGCAACATGTTCATTGATTGAAACAACAATGCCATCTAAACGTTTTCAACCCTGTTGTAGATGGAAAAACAAATTTTCAACACATTAATTTTGGAGTTCTCTGAACACAGGTGACTAATTCAATACCTCTCACCTATCCAGTATTCCAGTGACTACCGAACTCCCAACCCAACACCATTATCAGGTTGATTGAAAATGAAAATCAAAGCCACGCTATAAATAGGATATTCAATTATGATTAGGCGACCTTGATTATTTTATACCGATCTATATTTTTTCCATTCTGATCAACAAGTATGAAATCAATCAGGATGAGAGAAGCTATCAGACTCCCGATATTAATTTATTGTTGATTAATGGAATCAAGGTACAGGGCGTTTTAGTTGATGTCAATACGAATGCTGCTTTAATGATGTTCGTCGAGGTGAATGCAAGGAGCTTTGCCAAGATCAAGGACCGAGGAAATGTGCAAATGAGAGTTTTATCCAACCGAGTCTATAATATTCCTTTCTAATACGGTCAACAGGTCACTGTAGGAAACCTGGAAAATCTTTGATCTTTTCTTGAAAACACTGTCACTGGAGACTTCCTGATCCTCATTTGAACTTATTAGATTAAGGTATTTAAGCATTTCCATGTACCAAAACTAAAATGTTGATCCTTCAAAAACTCTCTTGAGAGTTTGACAGATTTTACAACATGAAGTGTTATCTGAGGAAAAATTAGATAAAAACTTTGTGCCTTTCAATTAGGTCAATAGCATCTGTGTAATTAACATTATTGTCATTATTTTATTGATTGAGCTTGAGCTATGAGGTATTCCTCAGCTATAGGTATTGCATGCATATCATTCCTTCATTTAACTGACATCAGACTGATATTTTTTTTCTTCGATTATAATATTTAAGATCTCGTTGATAGTATTTGACATTGCTCGAGTCTCTCATTACGAATGATATTTTTATTTTAATTGAAATGCAGAAAAGGTCACCATCACCCATTAGACGTGGTGTAATATCATTCTACTACTGTACCTATAGGTACTGGTTTCCTTCATACTTAGACATTAATTAAAATGTTGCTATCATTTAAATTGATTAATGTCACGATGGCGTGTAGAGCGTGATTTCGCAGAAAAGGTCACCATCACCCATTAGACGTGGTGTAATATCATTCTACTACTGTATAGGTACCTACTGGTTTCCTTCATACTTAGACATTAATTAAAATGTTGCTATCATTTAAATTGATTAATGTCACGATGGCGTGTAGAGCGTGATTTCGTCAAGTTAGAATGCTTTATCTCGACAACACTAGAAATCAAATCCCAGGACGATTTGCTCGAGAAGATCACAAATTGAACACAAAGTTACACCTTTATACTCTTGAAGCGAAAGCCAATATTTTCAAAGTCCAACACAATGTGATTTATAAACTGACTTCGTTAAGAAATGTTGGAATTCCAAAGTTCAAACCAAAGACTGGCAACAAACTATTTGAAAACCAGAAGCAATTTCTTTCAGATCAAAGGTCATACCAAGTCTTACCAAGAAGGATATTTTGAGGATAAAACCAATATTTTTCTTCTGGTCACGATCTACAGGATATTCTCTACCTTTGGGATATTGGTATGTAATTACTGGAACAAGGGGGCTGCCCTGCCCGGCTACCTTTTTTCAGAAATATTGGCTCCCCTGTAGAGATAACGCGTGCCAATAGATTGAGAAGCTCCTAGCCCTCCTGGGGAGTTGAGTTGACTCCTTCTTGTTTGTATATAATTTTTTTCCGTCTGCAGAGGATGGGTGCTCTACCTCTTTTAGTTGCTACTTTTTCAATCATAATTCACATAATTGTTATTATTCTAATGTGACCTCCCTGCTTGATGATGTCTCTGGACCCTGATGTTTTCCAATATTCTGGAGGAGGTTTCGTTGTGCGTTATGTCGGATTCCTTGTTTTGACTTTCATTTCAAATAATGTGTGAATGACAATAGTTGTTGTTGAACGAGTTATAAAAAAGGATGGGCGGAGATAGACAAATCCTTATTGTTATCTCATAATAGTTCATCATTTATTTTAAACCCAACTCCTAAAATCGTTTCCATTTTATCAAAATATGAAAATGAAAAACTGAGAACAAAAATATCGCTCTCGAATGAATTTTTCATGTTTTTTGTTGAACTATCAGTTTTGTTTCTTGTTCATAAGGTATGTATGTTCATTTTGTATCAGTTGACATAAATCACATTTGACTCTTACCAGAACAGACTTGAAACTAAAGTGTTGAAGTTGACTACTGTTTGCCAAAAAATAAATCGGAAATTTCATCTTCAACATGACATTCATAATTTACGCAAAACCTATTGTAATTATCCATGTAATGTATTGCCTACTGTTTGTTCATTTATTGTTTTCAAGTTACTTCTTTTTTTGCAGAATAGCTTCAGATTGGCGGCTCACAACTTCGATATTTGCAAATTTGCATAATAGACTATGGAGTTGAAAATCTTGGAATCATGGGTTCTGAAAGGATAATGGCTACTGTTTGTTCATTTATTGTTTTCAAGTTACTTCTTTTTTGCAGAATAGCTTCAGATAGGCGGCTCACAACTTCGATATTTGCAAATTTGCATAATAGACTATGGAGTTGAAAATCTTGGAATCATGGGTTCTGAAAGGATAATGGCATTGGGTTTGTATCATCGCTATTTATTCCATCTTGACAGTTTGGTTTCATCTTCAATCTGTGGACTGAGTTCTTTCCAAAACAGTTCAAAACTTTGATTTCTAGATTTTTTCATATTGACCTTTTGTTCTAAGGTAGTTTGGTGAAATTATACTTCTAATGTTAATAGCCTAGGTCAAAGAGCCTATTTCTTTAGTTTGGTTTCATCTTCAATCTGTGGACTGAGTTCTTTCCAAAACAGTTCAAAACTTTGATTTCTAAATTTTTTCATATTGACCTTTTGTTCTAAGGTAGTTTGGTGAAATTATACTTCTAATGTTAATAGCCTAGGTCAAAGAGCCCATTTCTTCGATTAAAGAACTCATCAGATTATGCCTCTGGCAGTATGCCAAATTTCTTGAAATTGACGAAGTTTAATTTTCAATTCAAATTTTGTTTCAAAATGTCTTCCGTGAGGATTAGTTTTACTTAAATAACTGTGGATCAGAGAGAGGTTGAGTTATTTTAGTTCTATTGGTACTTGTGGAGCACATCTTTGCTTTGAGCGAGATGAACAGTGAAGGATTTCAAAAAGCAAACGTTACGCTGTTGTCAGACAGAATTAAATGTATTATTGTTTCCACTCTAAAATGCCTTACAATTAACCGCTTTTTGTCTAACCTAGACACACTCCTAGACGTTACTAAAATGAGGGAAAACAAAGAAAAGTGAAAAATAGCATGCACTCAAAAACAACAACAAATGAGGTATAGGTCCGTTAAAATAATATTTGTATTAATAATTTTGGTATTGAGTTGGATCAAGATAGTACAATGTAGGATAACAATCGATACCGATGTTTCCTGTTGATCTTATTACCCTGCAGCATGGATCTTATTAATAACAATTTATTTTAAACGCAATCCTTTCAGTTCTTTCCCAAAATGTTTATAGGAATGAATGTTATCGTAAAAACCAAAATCGATTGGCAAAGAAAGAGCCATTTTGTTATCAAGGAGACAAAAAGCTGGATTATTGTCCAGTAAACCAGCTATTAGGGGAAAAGTTAACATTGCCAACATGTTAGTTTTATCTAATGTAACATTTTGAGCTCAAAATCAAACAGTAATTAATTTCGCTCTAAACAATCTTCAGATGAAAAAGAGAATTGAAAGGACCGAAGTTTAGGAAATAAGTCAATTAAGGATGTTATAAAAGCACAATACTTCTTATCCTATTTACCTAAAAATAAATTTGGCTATACTTACTATATAAAACCTACACTAGTAGTGAAAGTATCAACGGAACTTATCAAAAAAGGAACGTTTGTAAAAAAACAATAAATTACAAGAAAAAATTGACTAATACAAATTTTATTCTACTAATATTAACACTAGAGCTCATGTTTTACTTTGTACACCTGCAATGACTTTTTGATGTTTGAATGGTTCATGGGTCTGTTTACTGTGTTTCTGTTTGTTTAGGTTGTAACCAAGTGTTGAATTCTATGCAGATATTCAGAGTGTTTAGGAATATGCATTAACAAAATGATTATTAACTAAATCACCTATCTACTTTACCTACCTAGGTATATAATTACATTATAGAACTTGAACTTTCTTCAATCTGAATAGCAATTAAGTTGCTGTGATTATTATGGTAGGTATGTAAATAAATTGTGAATTTCAACTACTATTACTTTAACCTTGAGAAATAAACACTCAGGATATTTTGATAAAATGAGGTTGAAATATGAAGACATAAACAGAACCATAAATCCATATAACATATCAGTGTAAAGAGTTAACCCATAGTTGACCAAAAGAAAAGAAGTAAGTCACCAATCACCCATACCTATGAATCGTTCAAGTTAGACAATAAATTGAAACAATTGAAAAAAGCACACGTGTTTTCATCTATGATATGTAAGTAGATAGGTAGCTAATACCTTTCCAAGGTTTGACGATCGACCAAATTCACAATCAATTAGATTGATATAGGTGAGAAAGAACCAACATATCAAATTGCCAAATGATTCGGTCCACATTAAATTCCAAAAGAAAAATTTTCCTTCACTAATCCTTCGCATAGGTATTTTCTCATATTCACTGACTTTAGAAAAGCCTTCGATTGCGTTATCAGTGGCCACTATAGGTTATAGGTGGGCGATACATGTTTATGGGGACCTACTAGGACTGGAATAGTGCAAACTAATTAAAAGTCATATTTAAAGTTATGATAAAGCTTACCTGTATTCGGAGGAAGTGAGTTGTTATCCTTGGTGTCAGCCGTCTCCCCTGCAGGGCGAGGAGCTTGATTTTCCAGCTCCTCGTCTTCCAATACTCTTATCGGCCGACTTTGTTTCCTCCTGGACATATTTTCAAAATACCGAACTTTCAGTGCCTTCAGCTTGAAATCTTTTTATTAACTTTCCAATATCATAAAACCAATGTTTAAGTAATTAACCTACGAAAAAAATCACTTTAGTTTATCTCGGTCGAAAATCAAATCCTTGAATTCACATGTTCAAATTTGAAACGCATTGTGAAAAATTTTCCTTCACTAATCCTTCGCATAGGTATTTTCTCATATTCACTGACTTTAGAAAAGCCTTCGATTGCGTTATCAGTGGCCACTATAGGTTATAGGTGGGCGATACATGTTTATGGGGACCTACTAGGACTGGAATAGTGCAAACTAATTAAAAGTCATATTTAAAGTTATGATAAAGCTTACCTGTATTCGGAGGAAGTGAGTTGTTATCCTTGGTGTCAGCCGTCTCCCCTGCAGGGCGAGGAGCTTGATTTTCCAGCTCCTCGTCTTCCAATACTCTTATCGGCCGACTCATAGGTTATAGGTGGGCGACACATGTTTATGGGGACCTACTAGGACTGGAATAGTGCAAAATAATTAAAAGTCATATTTAAAGTTATGATAAAGCTTACCTGTATTCGGAGGAAGTGAGGTGTTATCCTTGGTGTCAGCCGTCTCCCCTGCAGGGCGAGGAGCTTGATTTTCCAGCTCCTCGTCTTCCAATACTCTTATCGGCCGACTCATAATTACATTATAGAACTTGAACTTTCTTCAATCTGAATAGCAATTAAGTTGCTGTGATTATTATGGTGGGTATGTAAATAAATTGTGAATTTCAACTACTATTACTTTAACCTTGAGAAATTAACACTCAGGATATTTTGATAAAATGAGGTTGAAATATGAAGACATAAACAGAACCATAAATCCATATAACATATCAGTGTAAATGTAAAGAGTTTACCCATAGTTGACCAAAAGAAGGAAGTCACCAATCACCCATACCTATGAATCGTTCAAGTTAGACAATAAATTGAAACAATTGAAAAAAGTACACGTGTTTTCATCTATGATAATATGTAAGTAGATAGGTAGATAATACCTTTCCAAGGTTTGACGATCGCCCAAATTCACCATCAATTAGATTGATATAGGTGAGAAAGAACCAACATATCAAATTGCCAAATGATTCGGTCCACATTAAATTCCAAAAGAAAAATTTTCCTTCACTAATCCTTCGCATAGGTATTTTCTCATATTCACTGACTTTAGAAAAGCCTTCGATTGCGTTATCAGTGGCCACCATAGGTTATAGGTGGGCGACACATGTTTATGGGGACCTACTAGGACTGGAATAGTGCAAAATAATTAAAAGTCATATTTAAAGTTATGATAAAGCTTACCTGTATTCGGAGGAAGTGAGGTGTTATCCTTGGTGTCAGCCGTCTCCCCTGCAGGGCGAGGAGCTTGATTTTCCAGCTCCTCGTCTTCCAATACTCTTATCGGCCGACTTTGTTTCCTCCTGGACATATTTTCAAAATACCGAACTTTCAGTGCCTTCAGCTTGAAATCTTTTTATTAACTTTCCAATATCATAAAACCAATGTTTAATTAACCTACGAAAAAAATCACTTTAGTTTATCTCGGTCGAAAATCAAATCCTTGAATTCACATGTTCAAATTTGAAACGCATTGTTTATTGTTTAATTGGAAAATTAAATTTTAAATTATGATTAAAAAAAAATGTTGACAAATTAAATTTCAAACTATTTGTACTGCGATACGTTATCCAGTATTGGAAAAACACACAATAAATTACTTCGATTAGAAAACAATATGAACGACACTAAAATATTATTTAAAAAATTAAATTGTCAAATTAAAAATAATTTAGAAAAGTATGGTTTTATTTATTTATTTTAGATAAACAATAGAAAACAATTGAAAAACCATCGTTTCGCAAGATACGTCCTCGATGTTTTCCTGTCGAGAAGAGATACAGGACTGAACTCGTTTCGGAGAATAAGGGGGAGTGAAAATTAAAGGCGTATCTTCTGTGGACCAATCATATTGCCGAGTGGGGAAAAATTATAATCATTTTTAAACAGAACTCAGGTGCAATATGCATTTTTTTATGTATTTTTTCGTTTTTATTGTTATTAATTTATTAATTTTTCTTTTTTATTGTTTTTATTTTCCATCTTAGTGTTTCAAAGAATATTACTAGTAGACTGGATAAAAGAGGAAGTGGAAGGAAGAAGAAGAAGGAGAAGAAGAAGGAGGAGAAGGAGAAGGAGGAGAAGGAGAAGAAGAGAGGAGGAGGAAACGTAGTAGAAGAAACAATATCTTCACCTCTTCTGTTTTGCCTTTTTTCGTCCTCACTGTTCGGTTTTAGTATCTTGGGCTTCCAATTCTTTTTCTCTGGCATTTGACGTCTTCAATTTTGTTGGACCATCAGTTGGTCCTCAAGAGTTCAAGACACCGAGGAAACGGTACAGCGATGTAGAAAATATAAACCTGATTTACAACCCCGATTTTTCTCTTTCTGAAGGGCAGGTGAAGTGACTTCATCAAGACAAGAGGTGTCACCTTTGATTACTAATGTAGTCACGGTTCATTATAAAGGCTGGGTGGCTTGTGTCGGTGAAGTGACTTCATCAAGACAAGAGGTGTCACCTTTGATTACTAATGTAGTCACGGTTCATTATAAAGGCTGGGTGGCTTGTGTCGGTGGAAAAAGGTGTTCTTTTGAAAAGCTATTATACGTAATTTAATAACCATGCACGTGTAGTTTGTATTGTTCCTCCAGGAATTTGGCCATTTGGAAGACATTTTGGTCCGCTCGTTGGGCTAGAACTATTTGGGGGCTATTAAATAGTCTAAAGGTGGGTCTAGACCACGTGAGTCATGCTTGCGAGGTACTTACCTATGTAATTCACTAGTTGAGTTCGTTTCTTGCTTTCTTGTAGCTGCCAGAAGGCCAGCAATCAAATTTGTTTGCTCTGACAATGATGGTGAACGATTGGTACCTGGAGGTAACCCACAAGATATCCTGCTGGAGCTTGAGATATGGTGAAAACTTCTTCCAAAAGTTTCATTGTCTCTTTCCATATTCTGATTAGACATTGATTGAGGACTTTGAGGTACCTATTTATCATTGGGACGTGTTTACTCTTCGACCAAAGTCAAAAGCCTCCTTTCGGTCTTTGTACACGAAAAATGAATTTCTTAGAAATTAAATTTTGATTTCTTTTTCTTATAAATATTTGATATTTTCGTTTATTGCTCTATTTTTATTATGTTTTGTTTATTCATGTCTTCCAACCCACAGGGTCGATTTTAGGTTGAAGAAGAACGAGCCTTCTTTATAGTAGAACGAGCCTACAGTAGTTAGACTAGTTTGTTAGATTAGTTTCTTCTTGACCATCAGCTGAAATAAGGTTTTGAGCACTACGGTGGCCTCTTTTCCGAGAAAAAAGTCGAGTTTATTCCTTCAGTGCACGGGGCAAATCTTACCTGATGCCAAATGGACTTAACATCCTCATTCCGATCCTGGCATTTTGATTCTTACACACCCATTTGTATGGCATTTGAAATTTCAGCCTTGAAGGTTTGATTCATTGTTCGGAAGTAAAATTCGAAGACCTTTTGTTTTCCTAAAAAAACTATGTTTGTTTGGACCTTGTTTTTATGATGGTTGTCCCCGAATGACCTCTTTCGTTCCAGACCATTCGACTTTGTGTCCTCTTCGCTCCTGTGATGAACTGAATTTTTTGAATTGTTTGTACCATTGTACCTACAAGTCGCAGGTATACTCCTTCACAACTTACTGTCTGTAGTATACACCTATGTACCTACAATATTTGGCACTAATTTGGTAACATGTACTGTCAAGGTAAACTTGAACAGCAATAACACAGTTGAAGCGTAGGTACACAGGGATATTGACAGCAGTCGAAAATCAGGACAAGCACAAGGAAACGGGATTTGAGTCTCAAATCATTCGAGATATGTAGAAGATAATGAAGATGATCAAATATTGAAACCCATTATTCCTGTGGCACGTCTTGGGAGAGATAAGAAAATCACTAATTGTCATTTGGATAGACGTGGACTCGAGGCAAGTAATTAAAACTGACACCAATATGATAACTGAAGAGGAAGTGATGAACTGAATTTTTTGAATTAATTGTTTTTACCATTGTACCTACAAGTCGCAGGTATACTCCTTCACAACTTACTGTCTGTAGTATACACCTACCTACAGTATTTAGCACTAATTTGGTAACATGTACTGTCAAGGTAAACTTGAACAGCAATAACACAGTTGAAGCGTAGGTACACAGGGATATTGAAAGCAGTCGAAAATCAGGACAAGCACAAGGAAACGGTATTAGAGTCTCAAATCATTCGAGATATGTAGAAGATAATGAAGATGATCAAATATTGAAGCCCATTATACCTGTGGCACATCTTGGGAAAGATAAGAAAATCACTAATTGTCATTTGGATAGACGTGGACTCGAGGCAAGTAATTAAAACTGACACCAATATGATAACTGAAGAGGAAAAGGAAATTGACTTGAGCTGAGGAAATGGGAGATGAAAATAATGAAGGGGAAATTCGAGGAGAAGGGGGAAATTAAGGAAACTGTTTTCATTATGAAGACGGGTTTGATAAGATAGACCTACTATTAGATGTACCTAGGTGTCGAAAGGTCAGCTTTATAAATTAACTGAATGGGTGATGCTAATAAATGAGTAATATCAGAAGTTATAAAGGGAAACGAGATTCTAGGGAAGGGCAGGATCGAAGTTGGACGCTGCAGGTGGATTGAAGATCCATTTGACTTGACGTTGAGCTAAGGTATCAGATATCTCTGTGCAATTCTCTTGAAGTAAAGTATAAACTTCAGATAATTCTCGAGCACTAGCGGTGAAATTCGTGCCGTTGTCGCTGTAGATGCAACGAGGTAGACCACGACGTCCAATGAAACGGTCGAGTGCGGCGAGGAATGCGGCAGAGGATAGATCCGAAACTAGCTCCAAATGAATGGCCTTTGTGGTGAAGCAGATAAACAGGCATAAGTATGCCTTTTGTGAGCGTGCGTTGCGGCGGGAACTTTCCTTGATGAGAAACGGACCGCCGAAATCCACTCCAACACTGAGGAAAGGACGCTCCTTTGCGACACGAGCGGTAGGCAAATCAGCCATAATTGGCTGTAGCGGTTTGGATGCATATCTATAGCATTTCAAGCATTTGAAGATTCTTTGGCAATGGTATGAATTAATAAAATCTAGTCACTTTCTACAACTTTTTAGAGTTCGAAATTTTTAGCTTTTTAGTTCAAGGACACCCAATATCCAATTACCTTCCTCAGTAGTTCCAATTGTGCACCAATAACCAATAGAAAACACAATCCATACCCCAGTACCCCAGTCAACAACAAACTTATTAAGTTTTCCAAGAACCCCATGATGTTTCACAAAGCCGAAGATGAAAACGAACATTTTGATCACAATCTCAAAGATGTTATGCAAAACAGTGAGCAACATAAAAATATAGACCGATAAAACAAAAGATGAATAAAAACCGGTGAAATATCAAAAGAAGACACAATAATCACAATATTATATATAAAAAACGTATAAATAAAGAAACAAGGTCTAAGAAAACAAACGAAACTTTATGAGTTATGCCTAGCTAAGAAGAATACATGGTAACATCTCGAGACATTTCAACTCTTTGCTTCAGGTTGACTACTTCAAGAACAACAGGGTAGCTAATATTATCTTACACTTAAACAAACAATACTTTGATTTTCTCAAGTAGTTTCCTATTAAACCATCATTTTTGGCGTTTTGATTTTTGACCAATTTTCTTCATTGATTTTCTATCCATTATACATGGGCTTCGCCCGAAAGGAGTCTTATTGGGGCCACCGTACTAAATCTGTTATCAGGTTTTTGTTAATGAAAGTTAGGTACCTACTTACACATCCACCGTCTTTGCTTCAGGTTGACTACTTCAAGAACAACAGGGTAGGTAGGTAGCTAATATTATCTTACACTTAAACAATACTTTGATTTCCTCAAGTAGTTTCCTATTAACCATCATTTTTGGCGTTTTGATTTTTGACCAATTTTCTTCATTGATTTTCTATCCGTTATACATGGGTTTCACCCGAAAGGAGTCTTATTGGGGCCACCGTACTAAATCTGTTATCAGGTTTTTGTTAATGAAAGTTAGGTACCTACTTACACATCCACCAATGTTAGTGGATGTGACCAAATTTCTGCATTCTTATTGGGATATAAACAGTACGAATAAGTCCTAAACATCATTATAAGAACAAAATTTACATTGCTGTAGTTCTGGCTCATCCACCACTATATTGCTGTAGTTCTGGCACATCCACCAGTCACCACTATCGACAAAGTAACCTCATCATTGGAATATCCATAAGCAATACCCATAAATGAACCATTTGGAATCGAACCTATTTAGTATACCTATTTGTCCGATTTTCACAATCTAACTTCTAGTTCTACTTAGTCCATTCAGGTATATTTGTGCAAATACAGATGGCCTACTCTCTATAACAGCCTAGCTAATAATTTTTTATAGGATCTCATGAGCTGGTACATACTCATAGGTACCTATTAGTATAGTCACATATTGTAGAGGCATATTTATCTTATTTTACATGTAATATAAATCTAGTTCTACTTAGTCCATTCAGGTAAATTTGTGCAATACAGATGGCCTACTCTCTATAACAGCCTAGCTAATAATCTTTTATAGGATGTTCTCATGAGCTGGTACATACTCATAGGTACCTATTAGTATAGTCACATATTGTAGAGGCATATTTATCTTATTTTACATGTAATATAACTGAATATCCATGATATTACAAACGCACTATGTTATATAAAAAAAAGTAAATAATAAATAAATGAAAACAATATCTTCTTCATACTTGTAGCAGTTGTAGCTACCTGGTACTTGTAATTTTTATGTCCTCAGTGGGAGATGACGTCTATTGTAATGTTCATAATGTTTGTTGTAATGTTGATAATGTTTGTTGTAGTTGTAATGTTTCTATTGCTAATACTAATGGCTACCTATTTACATAATATTTCCACGTTGTCATTTGATATTTATATTGTTTATGTTTTAATATTGCGCATTGTTCTTTTGATTTCTTCCCATTGAGATCGAGCGGGAATGAGACTCGAAGAATATTGTTTCATTTTTTTCGTTTCTTCATTTTTTTTTTCATTTTTCCTCTGACATAGCCAGCGGTGATAGGGCGTTCAATGAATTAAATCCCAATGTATCCCTGAAGTTAAACAACGTTGTGCGTGGTTGGTATCCGGATGGGTGACCACCTGGACCATCGCGTACTGCAATAGTTCTATCTGAATTGTGTCAGTACGGGTAAACGAGCCCACATACGATTTGGGTATTAGGATTTGATTCTAAAAATTTCTAAAAGTTTCTGAGTGGAAAATATCAAGGAAAAACTTGCGGATTCTTTCACGCTCCTACACTTTCCATATGTCCTCTGGTATAAAAGTCTATCGTTGTTAAGTATGGATGTAAAAGTTGTATAGATTGTACATAGAATACATACTTAGGTATGTAATACATAGTCTATGTATTGTGTTGAGTAAATATATAGCAATGTCAATCAAAATAATAATTGCCCCCTTCTCCTCCTTCTTCCTCCCCCCCCCCTCCGTATTATTCCTATATTTCCCCTATCATTCGCCCAATTTAACTTCTTCATACTCACATTCCCATTCTCTCTTTCCCTTTCTCAAGCTCTCTCTCTCTCTCTCTTTAACTTCTTCCCCATTCTCTCTTTCCCTTTCTCAAGCTCTCTCTCTCTCTCTCTCTTTAACTTCTTCATACACTCACATTCCCATTCTCTCTTTATCTCTCTCTCTCTCTCTCTTTGACTGTTTGTCTTTCTCTCCCTCCCTCCCTCTTTATTTTTCCCTCTCGCCTTCTCCCTCCCCTCCTCTCTCACATTTTGACCCTCCCTCAAGTTTTTTCCTCTCTCTTTCACTTTCTCTCTCTCTCGCTGGATTAAAACAATCCGATTTCATAGCTTCGCTCTCTCTTTCTCACACACTCTGTCTCTCCTCTCTCTCTCTCACACTCTCTCTTGCCATACCCCTATTCTTCTTTCTCCTATTTTTACTAAAGAGGCTAAAAAAAGCAAAAAATAAAAAGGGTAAAAAATTAACGCATTCCGAAATAAAAAGATGCTTTTTTTCTCTCTCCTCAAAATAATATACATTATTTAAAACTTTAATCACCAAGTCTAAGTTCATATTGTACAATATTTTAATCTTTTGTTGTTGTACTTGTTGTAGAGCTTTCAATTTTTACTCCCCCCCCCCTTTTGATCCAAACAATTGAACTTTGACATCAGGAGGGGGAGGAGAAGGAGGGAGAGGAGGAGGAGAAAGAGGAGGAGGAGAGTTGTAAAGTTATTTTCCTTTTTTTTGCAATGAAAGAAATAATTATTTCCGATTTTCATTTTACGTCCATACGTAGTGATGAATTTAAAGAAAAAATAAGCCAGGTTCAATCCCCTGTCGTAGCAAGGAATTTAACCATTTATTTGGGAATTTGACCACATTTAAGGTCAAGTGGTAGAAAACGGCTCGCAGAAGTTAACCTCAATTAATAGTTACCTACTCCTAGTGCGAATTACCTTCTACTCAGTCTTTTTACTGTTGTTAAAACTCGAGTAATTTTGGTCCCCAATTTGTCCTGGTTCAACGATAGAAGATAGAACCGTAAGATCCTGAGATCCTTCAGAAGTTATCAGAGGCATGTTCGCTCCCTCATATTAGAGCGAAAAATATCCGAGCGTAACAAGAAATAAAAAATTCAAAAGCGAAAGGAAAAAAATATACTTATTGGAAAACTTGTAAGTCGTAAGGAGGGATGATGAATGGGCATCAATAAAAACTTTTCCGAGCGTCCAGGATGTTCATTACTTCCAGGACGGGATTCAGGAAATTCGGCAGAAGAGTTGTTCCCTAGGGATGACCTCATGACCTTTTGAAATCACGGGACAAAAAGGTCTTGTTTTCATAAAAAAGGAGCAAGCAAATGTCATTGAAACTTTCTTCCTTTGGTTTACTTTGTCCCAAATAAATTCATCTAATCACTCAACTAGTGTCTTTCTTCTATTCTTATTCACTCAAATAGCCTAATGCCTTCACTTTTTTAGCACTCAAACGATCCTCTGTGGTGGGGCTGGCTCAGGGCAGCGGGTTAATCAACGAAAAGGAACACAGATTTCCTGAAGAGCTTACCGTGATGAAAGTCCTTGGGATCTCTCTCTCTCCTACTTTTTCCTAAGAAGACGAAGAAGAAGAAGAAGAAGAAGAAGAGACATTTATTTTTCTAGCAGACACAAAGGGGTAAAGACCTTTTTGTTTTAAATGAATTGGCCAAAAATATCAAATTTATACAACCCGGTTGTGTTTTGTTTTAGGCCGTATTTTTTTTTGTAACATTGGTATCCTCACCCCTCTCACAATTTTTGTGTAAGAAGATGAAGAAGTAAGTATGTACAATGTACATATGTAGGTACAAACTTTGTAATTTTGGTGTGACCTTTTAACATGAAAAGTCCACATCTTCAATTAAAACAACGGGAAAAGAAAGAGATCCTGGACTATCAAATTTTACAAGCTAAAGTACCTCGGATATATCACAATCACGATTCATGGGCAAATGTTCTCCTTCAATCAATAACCAAAGTCAAAATTCATGACAAAGCAGAGGACCACAGGACGAAGAAGGATCTCCTGGCTGAGGACCTAAGGGCGTGGCACGGGAAAACATTCAACAAGTCATGTAAATTAGCAACCAACAATGTTAAGATAGCCTTGCTGAACAGCAATTTTTGACATAGATATGCACCAATAACAGAGAATATAGATAGAAAGACCACCTCAGAAATTACACCAAACCTGCACACCAGGAAGCTCACTACAAATCGTCCACCAAACCTGTGAGCTTCACGGCAAAGCAACCCTATATGCAGATTTGATATTAGAAGAAAATAAAATATTTAAATTGAAAATTGAACTTCCATCCATGAGTATATAAACGAGGGATGATGAATGGGCATCAATAAAAACTTTTCCGAGCGTCCAGGATGTTCATTACTTTCAGGACTGGATTCAGGAAATTCGGCAGAAGAGTTGTTCCTTGGGGATGACCTCATGACCTTTTGAAATCACGGGACAAAAAGGTCGTGTTTTCATAAAAAAGGAGTAAGCAAATGTCATTGCAACTTTCTTCCTTTGGTTTACTTTGTCCCAAATAAATTCATCTAATCACTCAACAAGTGTCTTTCTCCTATTCTTATTCACTCAAATAGCCTAATGCCTTCACTTTTTTAGCACTCAAACGATCCTCTGACATTCTTTCACTAACATTCCTTGGACATGTGACTGTGATTTATTTGCTCAAATGTTGTAATGTATTTCCAATATGCGGTACCAAGCTACCAAGTGCCTGACTTACCTCCTCATATTCACTAGAAGTCCCTACAATCAGCCCTGAAATGTCTGAACTTATTATTATTATTATTATTATTAAACAATTAAATCAAACTTTATTTACATAATGATGGTAACATATTGTACATAGATATAATTAAAAAGAAAATAAAGTTTGATCAAGGGTGGGGTTAATGCCTATGGCATTCTCTACCACCCCACCCTTGATGTACAGAAAGGGGAAAACAGGGGGAAATGGAAAAAGGGGAAGGAATAAAGAGGAATATATTGAAAAAGAGAGGAGGGAGGGTCCGGGAAGAGTAGGGAAAAGAAAAGGGGAATAGTAGAGAGGAAAGAAAGAGAAGAAGAAGAAAAAGAAGAAGAAAAAGAAGAAGAAGAAGGGGGAAGTAAAGAATTTTAAACAATTATTCAATTATCCAGGGCAAGCATATATTCTTTTGCCAGTAGCTTGAATGGTAGCCGGCTCTGAAGAACTCTCAACTCGGTCGGAAGCTGATTCCACAATCGTGCAGCATTCACGGTGAAGCTCTTACCCATGAAATCAGTGCGATGGAGTGGAATGTCGAGTAGATGTTGTGAACGTGTATGATGAGAATCTTGACTGTTGAATGTTGAATGTTTACACTCTTTACGGAGATTAACAGCACTAATGACTGTTTTCCAAAATGGGTTGACACTACAATAGGGCCATCTGAAAGACATATTTCAAGTTTGTCTGGAGAAAACTAGTCAAGAGGTAGACACAAGACACAATAAGATACAGGACACACTATAAAGAGAAGTATGCTCAAGTAGAAACGAAGACAAAATTGATGAAATAGCGACAATAATGGAAACGAAGACATCGACCAGAGGCCCCATACATCATAACAACAATAATCGTGACACTTAACAAGAGGCAAGAGCAGGTGAACCAGAAAGTTCAACCCGTCCTGACAAAGGCGAGAAACATGATGAAATTACTTGGAAACAAATTTCCAAAACGACATCGGAGGCGATCGTAAATTTAGTTGATCAGAAAAATAGACGCTGACGGAACATTGCACACCCTTGTACGAAACAACACACCTGGGATCTTTCCTAAGAATGGATGGAAACAAGGGTGTAGTTGTGTACCTTTCCTTTATTTCTTTTGTCAGAGGTATCAGCGTGAATAGGGTGTTAACTTGGAGACTTGTCGAGGGTGGCTCACAAAAACACGAGGGGAAACGGCTTACGACCTACACTATCGTTGTAATGATAGCTTTTCAACTTGGGAGAAACTTTTGACTCCTAGGTTGTATAGAAATACTCGCCCTTCGTGCTCGGGAGGGGGGCCTCGCCCCCCCCTGGATAAATCCAGCAGAGAGTTTTGCTTTGCGACATTCGATAAGCATTGATGCTTGTCACAAATGTCGTTCCTCACTTGGATTTTTTAAGATGTTTGACAGAGGGAAATGTAACTGCTAAGGTATTATCGTCCCGAGAGCGAAGAGCAAAGGAAGACAGGATAGGAGAAAGCCAACCGTTGCGAGTACAAACCTTATCCGTTCAGGATGAAATCCGGCTCGGGCGGAAATCAAGCCTGCGACCTAACGCTTACAAGGCATATACGCGCTACCTTCCAAGCTAACTAGGCTGGCTCTCAGCACTTAGAACTCTATGCTAAATTTTATAGTTGCGGTTATATACCGGGTTGAGATAGGCAAGGTTGGTAAACTAACCTTGTTTTTTCAGTTACCACTCCCATGCCAAACTGTAGAAACAATATCCGTTTCAAATAGTCCTGTCTCAACTCGACCCGGTACATAACCACAACCTATGGCTTGTCTTACGTTCGAGCTGCCAACCTCCAGATCCGAAGTCCACCGCGTTAACCACTACACTGAGGTTGGTTTTCAGTTTCCTATGAGCTTCCAAAGCACTTACCTCACACGTGGTATTTATCTGGACTAGACATAACGACGCATGACCAAATCCGAACTCCATCCGTGGTAGACTTACTGTCGGCACTTTCTTGAAAATCCATCATTAGATCCGCACAAACACCAAGTTAATTACTCTAATGAGACAAACAATGCAACAGGAACTATTTCTCCACCTGTGACGGGTAATCATACCTTGTATTGAGCTTGTCGTCAATTATTACCAACTCATATACGACTAATTGGAAGGGATTTTAGATTATCATCAAACAAGATAAACTCTTGATTAAAAACCAACATGGCACTATCTTTGACATCAGTAACATTCTTGTTACCAACTGATTGGTCCTTTCTTTACAATGCTGAGGATCCTAAAGGTAAACGGACATGTCCGGCTTTGACAGTCTAAATAAAGTACTTTAAAGCACACGTTTGCGAGAAACGCTATATCCAACTCATGTCGAAAAGTAATCCTAAAAGGAAAATCTCAGCCTCTTCTGGTTTCGAACCGCAATACTCTTGAAGTGCTACTTCAACTCTTGGAAAGCATTCCCGAGATTTTCCAAAATGGGCAGAGGACCTTTCCGAGAAAAAACATCAATGGACAGCATCATTACCTTTCACATTTTCGATAATTCTCTCCATTTGCTGAAGGTTATTCGAGTTCTCATTAGAAAACTGACATGAAAAGTGTTTGACCATTCCTCCTCATTCCCGGAGTCTTTGTCATTTAGATGATTGGTTTTCGAGAAGCATTTCAGGGATTGCCATGTATCCGGGGCGAATTTTCTTTGAAGGTAAAAACCCACATTCATTAATATGGGAATTAGGATCTGAAGATAATAAAAACAATATCTTCTTCATACTTGTAGCAGTTGTAGCTACCTGGTACTTGTAATTTTTATGTCCTCAGTGGGAGATGACGTCTATTGTAATGTTCATAATGTTTGTTGTAATGTTGATAATGTTTGTTGTAGTTGTAATGTTTCTATTGCTAATACTAATGGCTACCTATTTACATAATATTTCCACGTTGTCATTTGATATTAATTTATATTGTTTATGTTTTAATATTGCGCATTGTTCTTTTGATTTCTTCCCATTGAGATCGAGCGGGAATGAGACTCGAAGAATATTGTTTCATTTTTTTCGTTTCTTCATTTTTTTTTTCATTTTTCCTCTGACATAGCCAGCGGTGATAGGGCGTTCAATGAATTAAATCCCAATGTATCCCTGAAGTTAAACAACGTTGTGCGTGGTTGGTATCCGGATGGGTGACCACCTGGACCATCGCGTACTGCAATAGTTCTATCTGAATTGTGTCAGTACGGGTAAACGAGCCCACATACGATTTGGGTATTAGGATTTGATTCTAAAAATTTCTAAAAGTTTCTGAGTGGAAAATATCAAGGAAAAACTTGCGGATTCTTTCACGCTCCTACACTTTCCATATGTCCTCTGGTATAAAAGTCTATCGTTGTTAAGTATGGATGTAAAAGTTGTATAGATTGTACATAGAATACATACTTAGGTATGTAATACATAGTCTATGTATTGTGTTGAGTAAATATATAGCAATCCTGCTCTACTTGCCTACCTCAGGTGACCCCTCTATGACTTCCCCAGGCCCCAGATTCCTTTATCCTCAACTCCCTTCCTTTCTCTCCCTCACTCACCAATAGATGAAAATGCATACATAACAAATGCTTGAATATGCATGCAAAACAACCCTTTCATCTACGAATAGACAACCCTGCTCTACTTGCCTACCTCAGGTGACCCCTCTATGACTTCCCCAGGCCCCAGATTCCTTTATCCTCAACTCCCTTTCTGTCCCTCCCTCACTCACCAATAGATGAAAATGCATACATAACAAATGCTTGAATATGCATGCAAAACAACCCTTTCATCTACGAATAGACAAAGGGTCACCTGACTTCTAAAGTACACATGCCGGGTCCAACTTCAATATTTATACTCGCAATATTTGCCCATGTATTGTTTTAGCTTTTCCAACCGTACTGAAAATCAGTCAAAAAGACACAGAGAAAATTTCGAAATCGTTTTTGGAAAATGTCGGAAACAAATTGACCTTTGCGCTGCTTTCTACCTTGCTTATCTTTCTTGTCTCGTCTCTATTGTCAACATTTTGAACGAATTTCGCTAAATGCCTTCCTATGGCCTGACCGAACCTTTTTAGGCAGAATTTTGCCTTTCAAAAGGCCGAGGACAAATAGTTATTGTACAAAATTTGTGCTATGTCTTTGTGCTTCTCTATTTTATAGCTACCTACTTTTAAACGATGTCATTTTTGTTGAATTTTGCACTCATTTTGCCTTTGAATTGGGGAGGTTATAATTAAGAATATAAGAATAGACACCTATATGTGTACATCAATTTGATTAAATATCTTCTTTCACCTATAACTATTTCTAGCATGACAGGTCATGAAGAAGTTCTATTCATATCCCGACTACAACAATGTACCACGTCAGAGATTTTACCGAGGACTCTGAACTTAGTACTTGGTATCTCATCAGCAGAACATATTGCATCAATAATGTCACTTCGCTCAGTAGTCGTATAAGGATAAACCACGTGATCTGAACTGTACCAGACTGCTTGGCTGTGGAAGACCATTGTATTCCAATGTCCTTACAGGGTGTTTTCAAGAGTTTGTTTTCCTATATCTTGTTTTGTGGTAACGGGAATTGGGAGGTTAATTGGCTTGCCACATCAAATGTCGATAATTGTGTTGCTTGTCGTGAAGGCTCGTCACAAAAATGTCGTTCTCTGATGAATACATCTCGTTGAAATTTGTTGACTTGATTTGGACTTTGAGCTGGAGTAACGAGACTTATGAACTATTTGAAAACTCCATGTCCCTTTGGGCCTACTATATCAAGCGTGCCGGGAGGAGCGCGCACGTCAAAAGTTCGAACAAGTGCCGCCCGGCCTATATTAACACGAAATGGAGTTTTATCAGTGAATCTCCTGAAGAGAAAAAAACTTCTTGAAATCAAACACAAATTTTGAAGTAGAACAATGAAATCACAAAATTTAAAAGAGTTATGAAATAGCCTAATAAAAAAATAATTAACAAAACAAGAAATGTCAAAATATGATGCCCTATTATGTCGTACTGTGTTGTCAAGTTAAGAAACGCAGAACATGTCAACAATGTTGTAGATATCATTTGTCAATGATCCTTGCTTTTAGATTAATGCTGTTGTTAATGCTCAACACTTAAATGATATGCTTATTCGACAGCACACAAAAATCGTCATTGTGGTCTTCTCGTTTTCGATGGATGTGGATCAACGAGGTAAATCTATGTTGTCGAGGCAGTGTGGATGGTTCAGTCGGCATCGATCGACGGCCGGTCGACTATATGTGGACACACCTTCAAATAGTACCTAGTAATAGCTATACTTACAAAATTTTGACTGAGGTAAGTTCATGGAGGTAATTGATAAAATAAGTCCAGTACTTAAAAATAAGTCCAGTACGTAAGATATGAGAACCAGTTCCATTACTCTGTAGGGATCTGGATTTTGGGTTTGAAAATTTGAAAGACAGTAATTTGCAGATAATTATTCCGAAACAAATGCTCTTGTAAAAGTTAAAAGCATGACAACAAGGTCACATTACTAGATCATAATATCTTTAGAACGCTATAGACATTAGACTACTAGGTGTTCCAATTTTCAAAAGAATACTTACATTATGTTCTGTCAGAGTGACTTTTGCAAGATCCTGTACCTTGTAAAACATCATAAACTTCACTATAGTTGAGTGCAGACTATAGATTTTTTAATGTTAAAAATGTTTGAAATTTAGTTTGGGTAACGTTAAAATGTGTACTAAGATGTAAAATAGGCATTATTAATGGTCAACTAAACTCGAAAAAGAATCAAAAATAATGTGTCTATTAGGTAAAAAGTAATCTGTTAAAATATTCAACTGGGATTGGAAATGTTACCTACTTGTTAGTAGAGGTTTATCAAATTCCATTGGCTATGGCTGGGGTCTGGTCAATTTGAATAAAGTAAATTTATAATTTATAATGCTCATAATTGTGTGGAGACAAACGGATAACCCGTACAGAAATATAGTTAGAATCTCTCCAATAAAATAATATCAAATCATAATATCGCGTTTTACAATTTTATCTTAACCCTTATACGACTCGTGTTAGCAGATACAGGACAATAGCCACTACATGTTTCATATTTTCATGAGAGACAACAGTTTGAATAAGTAGGAAGAAACAATATTGAGAACTTGAAAAAATTCCCGAGACAACGTACCGTATTGAAGGTAAAAAAGACTATTTCCCCCTACACCGTGCCGTCAGACTAATCAAGGTTCGCTTTTGAGGCCAAACGGCATTCATACAAATTTGAAAACCCCTGTGAAAGACTGAAAGTTTAATCACAGCTACTCATGATCCTGTGTTGGATTTCCTCAGGAATTTTCTTAGCATAATATTGATCGAGTTTGATACACTACTCGAATCTTAGCAATAGTTCAAACAATATTATTAAATGAGGAAGGAGGGTTAAAAGCAGACGAAATAAAATTGAATAATTTCCTGAAAGGTTAAGAAAAAAAGAAGTTATATTGATAGAAGAAATCAATTGAGCCAGCCAGACTGCTCAGAGAGTTTGAATCGATTCCCCTATAGTTGTCGTATTCAAACTAATTAAAGAAAATATAGAGTCAGCCCACAAATCATTATTGACACTAATGCCCAATTAAGATTTTTGTAAGATTCAATTCCTTGATGTGGTTATCTGTTCAAATACATTTTATATTATAATTTATTAATCTCTACTCGGATACTCCTTTTTTTTTCAATTTTTATATTTCATTAATATTATTTATTTATTTATTTATTCAATTTTTATTTGGAAACATTACACTTTGGTGACCAAGCTTCGGACATACTTATGACCAGTTTATTATGTATAATGTTCGGTTGTTAGAGAGATTTGTTTGACGATAAACACGGAGACATCATCCGATTTGGCAATGATTCGTACCCATCACATAAATAAAGAGAAATTTCTTTTATTCAGTTTTACCTCAGAGCCGATCCAAATATAGGATAACAGATTTGGTTTTATAATAACACGGCTGAGTGTTATAATACGGAATGGTGATGGAGGAGGAATTCATATTTCTGTAAAACAATGCGTTATTGATACCTTTAGCTACTTGGAATGGTTAAAATCATCATTGTAAAGGAAAATAAATTACACAATAATCTTACTTGCTTGAACAATTTATGATCAGTAAACATAGTAAAAGAGGTGAAGGGGGAAATATTCGAGTCTTTTCTGGTGGAAAATCTTACAAGGTAAATACTACATGGATACCTATCTCAGCTAAAAGAAGTTATAAAAGAGAAACAAGAATCCTTTGATACACACCTAGATGAAGAGCATCATGTTACAAGACTCACGGCTCATAGATTCATAACAAACCATACACACCATGACAAATATGGTAAGTGAGAATAACATTATTGATAAGTCTGTCACATTTACCCGGCGCGCTACAAACAGACCACACAGGCCAGAAACAACTAGAAGTGACAATCAGAACACAAAAAGGTATATGACATGGTCTTGTGCACATATTATGGAATCTCCCTCGATTTTTTTTCTTTCAAATCCATCCCTAACGCCAAATGATAAAAAAAAGAATAATGAAAATATTTTCTTTTAAAGTAAAACCTAATCTACAAGGCTAACTGTTTAAGAAAATGTTAGGCGAGATCAACTGACCTTTGTAGCAAATCCATCAAAAGCCTATGTCAGATCTATAAATGGTATAACAAGCACTGCTGTAGCACCACAGAACATTGCAGCAGAATAGAAGGAACCAATGGGCAATGGCTGTGTAGTTAAGAATAGATTATGTATTTGTCAGAGTTATAATGGTACGCTGTGGTGAATATACTGCAAAAACCAATACAAACTCCATATCCAGCCCGACCAAGCACTCACAATGCCAAAGCTGTCCAGCACAGAACAAATAACAAATATTATAGAGGTGTTAGAATGTATAACACCAGTTTATTATTGCTGCCTTGTGTTTATTTTTTATAAATAAATATTTTATTATAATTCTCATGTTCATACGAGCTGCCTCTTTTGTTCATTCCGACTTCTCTAATACGTCTTGCGAGGCAAGGGGTGACCAAAGTGTTAACCTTACGGCGGGTGGCACGGTGCGGTGCTATGATATAAACGGTCGTCGCGTCGTGTCGACTGAACCGTCCACACTACCTCGATAACATAGATTCACCTCGTCGATTCGACTACGTTTTCATCGACAACACCTCCTTGATGAACTAGGTATGCTTTGAACCATCTACCTACCTACATTTATACAGAAACCCATTTGACTGATAAATTTGTGAGTTGAGTACGTAGAAAGATTAGTTTTGAAGCTTTTGACTCCCCAAGGAATTCTTAGTACGAATGGCGATGAACTAAATCCAGTCTGTAATAATTATTTACCTTGAAACCAAGCAGACTATACCAAGTTGAGAACCATTGAAAAACCAAAGATCCAGGCAGAACATCGCTGTAAATCAATTTCTATGACAAGACACTTCTTTTTTTGCTTTTGTATTGTCTGTAACTCATGGAGAAAAAAAAAGAGTTATTTATTATTGAGTCATTTTTGTTGTTTTCGGTACATTCGCTGATTTCGTTTGGTTTTTATTAAAAAATATTTTGAATATTGCTTACCATTCCTGACCATTATTACGTTGAGTTGAGCCATCACCAACACCAATGAATCTTGTTCGGGTATCAATTATTACGCGAATTAGTAAATTTAAACAAGTGGTTATTCAGTCCTACTTATAAATGTAATTAGAGCTTTTGTCTTTCCCACAAGAGCATCGGTCCATACAGAATCTTCACAAGTCGCGCTTATACACTTTGAGAACACAATTTATTCAACAAGCGGGGCCCGTCCCTCCGGGAGTTTTTTGATCTTGGTTAAATAAAATCAGTATTTATGTACCTACCTATTTTATTTAATATTCGCACAGAATCTTCACAAGTCGCGCTTATACACTTTGAGAACACAATTTATTCAAAAATGCGCTCAAATTTTGGCATTGTTTATTTTTTGTCAATCTGAATCCAGTCTCGATTTCTACATGTCAGGGAACACCAATCTCTACTTGGCTTTAGATCAACTGAACATAATTTTACAAATTTACACGAATCTCACCATTTCCTATGTTCAAACCATTGTGTTCCAAATAGATCATCATATTCACTGGTTGAGAGTTCTTTACATCCTTTCATATTCTGGACCAGTTTCTTCTTTTATTTTTCTGCCTCAGTGATTCCATAATATGTGCACAAGACCATGTCATATACCTTTTTGTGTTCTGATTGTCACTTCTAGTTGTTTCTGGCCTGTGTGGTCTGTTTGTAGCGCGCCGGGTAAATGTGACAGACTTATCAATAATGTTATTCTCACTTACCATATTTGTCATGGTGTGTGTATGGTTTGTTATGAATCTATGAGCTGTGAGTCTTGTAACATGATGCTCTTCATCTAGGTGTGTATCAAAGGATTCTTGTTTCTCTTTTATAACTTCTTTTAGCTGAGATAGGTATGGTTTGTTATGAATCTATGAGCCGTGAGTCTTGTAACATGATGCTCTTCATCTAGGTGTGTATCAAAGGATTCTTGTTTCTCTTTTATAACTTCTTTTAGCTGAGATAGGTATCCATGTAGTATTTACCTTGTAAGATTTTCCACTAGAAAAGACTCGAACATTTCCCCCTTCACCTCTTTCACTATGTTTACTGATCATAAATTGTTCAAGCAAGTAAGATTATTGTGTAATTTATTTTCCTTAACAATGATGATTTTAACCATTCCAAGTAGCTAAAGGTATCAATAACGCATTGTTTTACAGAAATATGAATTCCTCCTCCATCACCATTCAGAAAAGACTCGAATATTTCCCCCTTCACCTCTTTTACTATGTTTACTGATCATAAATTGTTCAAGCAAGTAAGATTATTGTGTAATTTATTTTCCTTTACAATGATGATTTTAACCATTCCAAGTAGCTAAAGGTATCAATAACGCATTGTTTTACAGAAATATGAATTCCTCCTCCATCACCATTCCGTATTATAACACTCAGCCGTGTTATTATAAAACCAAATCTGTTATCCTATATTTGGATCGGCTCTGAGGTAAAACTGAATAAAAGAAATTTCTCTTTATTTATGTGATGGGTACGAATCATTGCCAAATCGGATGATGTCTCCGTGTTTATCGTCAAACAAATCTCTCTAACAACCGAACATTATACATAATAAACTGGTCATAAGTATGTCCGAAGCTTGGTCACCAAAGTGTAATGTTTCCAAATGAAAATTGAAGTGAAAACACTAAATCAAATTCCATATCAAATTCAATTACCATGAACTATCCTGAACAAAACAAGGTCAGTACAAAAATACCTGACGTGATTGTCATCGCATATCTGCACCCAGAATTCGGGCTGCACCTCCAAAACATAAACCTTGGCAATAAATTAAACCCAAATCACATCAGACTGTTATCAAAGTTGAAAATAAAATCAATACTTTATGATATTTCCGGTAACAATGCCATATAACCCATATATCATACCGCTAAAACGACAGACTGTTATCAAAGTTGAAAATAAAATCAATACTTTATGATATTTCCGGTAACAATGCCATATAACCCATATATCATACCGCTAAATATAAAACATTTGGTTTGGTATAAGGTAATGAATTTGGTTTTACGACCTGAGTACCTGAACTTGTCAAATAATTTGTCAGGACATGTAAGCGAGGTGATATCTATCTCGAAAGAGAACACCCAGATAGTGAGTGCTTCTGGTACCACACAGCTACCTGGTAAGCTCATCTCTGTGGCCGAGTAGTTAAGAGCACCGACTGTCAACCCGGAGCAATTGGGTTCAAATCCTGGATGGATCAAAAAATGTTTACCGGATTTCCCGTTGTGACAGGCTGCTCACCATTTTCATTGCGTAGGTTGCCTATCCCTATCATCTAGCAGCATTGCTACTTTGATTTTGGAGACCGACTAACTCATAATAAACATCAATTTTATACTAATTAGAGCAGGGTTGTCCAACCTTAGGGCGCCCGAGGGCCGCAAGAGACCAAGGTAGAGAGTTGGCGGGCCACAAAAACTCAACTCACGGGGAGGGGATGGCCTGGTGTAAGAAAACTTACCACATGATGACATTAGTGCGATTTCTGTGGACACTCTGCAGCTGACACAAGTGCGTGAATATCGACATTCACATCTTCGGTACACAAACGTAGAAGGTGTGATAGGGACTCGTCCGTAAATTTGGCTCTTTGTTTGTTCTTCACAAAATTCATGGTGGAAAAAGCACTTGTGTCAGCTGCAGATTTTATTTAGTATATTTTCTGTTACATATTTCTCATTTTCGTTCATTTTTTTAGGCGGGCCTTCGCGGGCCGCAACGCGGGTTGGACAAGCCTGAATTAGAGGAAGAATCAGAAGCTTCACAGGTCCAATCTTATTGACCTACATAAGCAGGGTCCAAGGAGCGGTGTACACAGAACCAAAAGCTATTAAGCAAAATCATATTAATAAAAACTGGGAAGTTTTCAATAGTCTATCGATTAGTTTCATTAGTTTTTATTAGGCCTCTATCATTAAACCGAAAAAGAACACAACTTCAGACAAAATAGGTACCTACTTCACTAATAGATAGATACCTAGCTATTATGTTCAACCAATACCAATAAATTCAGAACAAACAAACACATTATATTTTATAATTCATAAAAAAAACTCCTAAAAAAAGCTCTTAAATTTTTTTCTCTCGAAGTAATGTAAATAATTTCCCACGTCAGATTTTTATATATTTTTGGACAATTTTATGAAGAAAAGTAATTAAACAGGGCATTATGAGTTGAGTGTTTGTGCGGATCTAATGATGGATTTTCGAAAAAGTGCCGACCGTAAGTCTACCACGGATAGAGTTCGGATTTGGTCATGCGTCGTTATGTCTAGTCCAGATAAATACCACGTGTGAGGTAAGTGGTTTTGCTTTGGAAGCTCATAGGAAACTGAAAAGCAACCTCAGTGTAGTGGTTAACGCGGTGGACTTCGGATCTGGAGGTTGGCAGCTCGAACGTAAGACAAGCCATAGGTTGTGGTTATGTACCGGGTCGAGTTGAGACAGGACTATTTGAAACGGATATTGTTTCTACAGTTTGGCATGGGAGTGGTAACTGAAAAAACAAGGTTAGTTTACCAACCTTGCCTATCTCAACCCGGTATATAACCGCAACTATAAAATTTAGCATAGAGTTCTAAGTGCTGAGAGCCAGCCTAGTTAGCTTGGAAGGTAGCGCGTATATGCCTTGTAAGCGTTAGGTCGCAGGCTTGATTTCCGCCCGAGCCGGATTTCATCCTGAACGGATAAGGTTTGTACTCGCAACGGTTGGCTTTCTCCTATCCTGTCTTCCTTTGCTCTTCGCTTTCGGGACGATAAGACCTTAGCAGTTACAGTTCACTCTATCAAACATCTTGAAAAAAAAGTGAGGAATGACATTTGTGACAAGCATCAATGCTTATCGAATGTCGCAAAACAAACCCCTCTGCTGGATTTATCCACAATCCACTGCAGACGGGACAAAGTACATACAATCCAAAACCACTTTGTGTTCTAAACTAAACCCAACTCGAAAAAGCGTTGCTAAATTCCCATCAGTAACCCACTTGCACCTAATATTTTACGGATGTGTTACTTCTATCTCGCCTTTGAAAAGTAAAATCAATTAATATCTCAAAGTAAATATTTGGAAAAGGACATAACCGCAACCATAAAGTTTAGCATAGAGTTCTAAGTGCTGAGAGCCAGCCTAGTTAGCTTGGAAGGTAGCGCGTATGCCTTGTAAGCGTTAGGTCGCAGGCTTGATTTCCGCCCGAGCCGGATTTCATCCTGAACGGATAAGGTTTGTACTCGCAACGGTTTGTCTCCTTGCCATAGTCCTTTCTGGACTTTTACCTTGCTAGTTGACATTGCATCATTTATTTTTATCTTGCAGCAGGTTTGACTATACAGGGATTGTAATACCCTTATAAACTTACTCGATACACCCAAGTTATACAGCTTCTGCCAGAGACGGTCCCTATTTATCACATCAAAAGCAGTGCGAAAATCCACCATGGCGGCATACATTTTATTTCCAGCTATTCTGAGATTTGGATCATGGCCATTAGCACAAAAATGTTATCTAGGCAACTCCGTCCTCTCCTGAATCCTGCTTGTCCTTCACAGAACAGATTCTCTTTCTCCATCCATTCCATAAATCTGTTTGTGAGTATTTGGGTGAATAGCTTTGTCAGACAATTTAGCAACGCTATACCACGATAGTTCGAAGGATTTTTCTTCTCTCCCTTTTTGTATATCATTTTTAGATCCGCTACTGCCCAATCTTCAGGCACGTATTCCTTCTCCCATGTTACATTAAATAATTGAAGTATCAGGTCATTTCCTTCTGTACCTAGGTTCTTGATGAACTCATTGCTTACTTCATCAGGCCCCGGAGCCTTCTTATTTTTCATCTTTTTCATTGCCCTAGCAAGCTCTTCTATAGTAATATCCTTATCGAAATATTCCCTTGACGCATCATACAGCAGGAGCTCAATTTTAGCTCTGCTTTCATCTTCACATTCATGTGTGCTTCTTAGATGTTTCTCCCAATTTTCAATGGATATACAGTTTGTGTCTTTCATAGGCTTTACTTTTCTGATTACTTCCCAAAATTGTGCTGCATTCTTGACGTTTGCAATCTTATTTTTCATTTCCTCTCTTACTTCCTTCTTTCTAGTCTCTTTCATCTTCTTATATTTTCTTTTCATATCCAGATATTTTCTCATCTCCTCATTGCTCCTCCATCTTTTCCATATTCGAAGTTGTTGTCTTACCTTAAATTTCATTTCTTTGCATTCCCTATTGAACCAGTTGTTTCTTCTGGGCATCCGTGGGTATATGATCCTCTCTACCATTCCTTCTTTGAAGGCTACTTCCTTGATGGTTCGTTTTAGTAGGTTTGTCAATTCTATACCATCCTCTCGATTTACCTTATCGAAATTTTCTCGTAGTATTTCTTGGGTTTCTTCTTCATATTGCTTCTTTTTATCCTCTTTCCATTTCATTTTGTAGTAGGTACTTTTATTCATATCTCTTTCTTCTTTATCTTCTTCTTCTTCTTCTTGATTCCAGTCTACCTGTAATTGGAGTGTAATCGGGAAATGATCAGACCCAGTGATTCCGTGCTCTACATTCATACAGAGCACTTTGGTTATACCTGTTAGGTTGCAGTATACAAGGTCGATCACACTACTTCCTTGCTCAGAAACATGTGTGAGTTCTCCTGTCTCATCCCCCTTCACTCTTCCATTTAGCAATACTAAACCGAGTTCCTCCATGGTCAGTTGAATCATTCTCCCCCTCGAGTTTGACACTTTGTCTCTAGAATTTCTTATATTTGTTATGCAACCACTAACTTCTGTAATATCGTCCTCGAGGTAACTTAATTCTCCAACTCTTCCATTGAGATCTCCTCCCACTATAATGTTTGGATATTCTGTATTTTCCGTGCAGGTGTTTATTTCCTGAGTTATCTCTTCCATCACTTGATTGATATTTAAATCTGGTTTCAGATACAAATTTACAACAACGAATGTTTCGTCTCCAATTCTCGCTTCTGATATTATCCATTTGCTGTTTAGTTTCATTCCTTTGAATTTCAGTGTTTTCCTAAAAAGAGTCATTATTCCACCACTTGCTCTTCCAAAGACTTTGGTCTTTTCTGCTTCTACATATAATTTATTATAATCATCTTTAATCCAATGTGGTAAGTGTGGTTCTCCTTTTATCCATGTTTCCGTTAGGCATATAATATCATGGGATTTGATTTTTTCTTGCTCTTCATTATCCAAGTCTATGAAATTAGCAAATCCATTAATATTCCAGAATATAATTTTTCCATGATTCTTTAGTTGCTATATTTGTGGTGCATTACTTAGTATTTCTGCTCTATCTCCAAGTACATCATCTATCTCCTCAGTTTCTTCTGTACCCACATTCATGTCATCGTCTGATATGCTGACCGTGCTACCTTTTCTTTCATAATTCACAAAGCTATCAAGTTTACTTTGGTAGGAGCTTGATGTGGACAGAAAAACTATTAGTTCTTATTAGTTTTTCTTAGTTTTTTTTTAGTTTTTCTTGTAGTTTTTCTCAAATCATTAATTTATTGAGTAAATTCTATATTCACCTGGATAGGTAGCTAGCAAATAATTATGTACAGTAGAATTAAATGCAAACAGGTAATTATTAAAAATATAATTAAAATAAATATAAAATAAAATGAAAATTAAAAAGACAATTGAGATTCGACAAGAATGTAGTAGTATGAATATTTATTTGTAATTAATGTTGTACATTTTTACAAAGGTTGGCATTATAAGAACATTATAAGAAGAAAAATTACAGGTGAGCTTTCGAAAATACTCGGATTCCCATCATCAGACCAAAATTGCGAGATTCCTTTATTCCCTGAGGGGTTTAAAAACCCGTAATGCTGGGTAATCTGGATATCAGTAATTTTGTTTGATAGGAGGGTACTAAACTTGTTCACGTTCAGTAGTCACAAGGTATAACTTATAACTGACATGTGACATTTTTAACTGATCAGTTGAAACTTAGGTAAAACTGTCAGTTCTAACTAAGCTAATGACATAAAATAAATATACAAACCACAGTCGATATAAGAGAATTTTTTCTGGCCCAAGGTAATCAATTTACCTCTATATAAGAGAATTCTCTACCTCGTACTTCTATGTAAGAGAATTATCTACCTCGTACCTCTATGTAAGAGAATCGAGAATCCCCTTACCTCGGACCTCTATGTAAGAAAATTTTTCCAAAAGTCACATTATAAGAGAAACTGGATTTAGTGGAAATAGGCGATACAGCCGAACCTAGATATAAGAGAATTCAGAGGACCTCTTATATCCAGGTTAACCTGGATATAAGAGGTCCTCTGAATTCTCTTATATCTAGGTTCGGCTGTATCGCCTATCCTATCATGTTTTTAGACCAAGCTACTCGTAATATGGCAACATTTTGCTTAGACTGACCATAACTCGATCTATGTTCACATTGTTCACTATGGCACTGGCACCAGTTTGGTATGAATTATGGCTGACCACAACCAACCCGATCTATGTTCAGTTATACTGTATTACTGGTTCATTCATGCATGGTTCATGACGCACGCGTCACACAAGGCGCACATCAGCGTCTCTGCGTCAGAAACACCACGGCCACGCTCAGCAGCATCAGGACCGCATGCGTCTCATGCGTCGAAACTCCCCCTGACGCACCGGCCAATTTTGAGTTGGGTCCGACGCGCGACGCGAAGCCCATGGCGATCGGAATGAAGTTCTGCTCGTAGGACCCGGTGAATAGATGAGACCAGGGTCCTCGCGCGTAGACCATGACGTCATCACCTCCGTGCGTTTCGTCCTTGGCGGGCACCAGGGCGGGGTAGTGGAACGAGGCGTCCCCTGGTGGCGGAAAAGAGAAGTAGAGTTATATGTTGGCAATCCGGAGGTAGGTAGTATGCCTCTCATCAGATGGGCGAGAAGAGACACAATATTTCCCATTTAGGTGCTGGTAACCCGTAGAAGTATTTGCAATCTAAAAACGAGTACAAAAGCAACGTCCGTGGCCGAGTAGGTATCACACTAGGCTTGCACGCAGGAGGTTCGATTTCGATTCCCGGTGGGGCCGAGGTTTTTTTCCGGCTCTGTGCTTGGAGTAGCTACTTCAACCGAGTAGCGACCAGTGGCGGTATTACCAGTGTAAAAAAATTATTGAAAATATTGAAATTGATTGCAAAGGAGGCGCTTAGTGATGTTGTGATATCCACAAAAGTTGTGAAAAAGCTCTGCTTTACCACAAAGAATTTGAGAGAAAACGAGTAAATTTTTTTTGTCGATGTTGGGAATCGAACCCAGGATCTTCTGCATGGCAAGCAAGTGCATTAGAACTGGACTAACCGTGCCCTAAACTAAGTTAGGGTAAACTTACCAAATCCGGCTTCCATTGTGACGGTCGGCATCTGACATGTACTGGACGTTGCATTATAAACTGGAGCCCTGGCAGCTGGACCATTGGCATAACTCAGTGTAGGGTAGGGGTTCCCATTGAGGTCCTTCTGGTCGGCCGCACCTGAGGATTTGTAAAAAGTTATAATTTGTTATAAAGATACTTGTTAAGGTGCCAGTAAGTACACTGAAGACTTTTTCGTGGGACCAATCTCTGCGGGGTCTACCAAGTTCTTAGAGTTTCGCGAGACCCAAGTCTAACGACAAAGTCTTCTCTACAGTGTAGGCCTTTAGACTACCGAAGAGACTAACTCCTCTTCTTTTTCTTCGCCTTTTCCCGTGTACAGACAGGGTCGGCGTTTTTCATCAGCCTCTCAATCAGCCCTAACGAGGGTCATTGCTTTGGGCTGCCATTTGGTTTTGGCTACAAATTTTACGAGTGGATGCCCTTCGCACTCAACCTTTGCTATTTCTTTGGCGAGGGAAATTCAGGCTTGTATACTCCCTGTTTAAAGTCCTCCAGCCAGACTAACTGCCTAAGAGACTAACTGAATGGGTAAAAGGCAGAGCGGAGAGTTATATCTATATCGTTGGAAAGAGTGCGAAAAGATCTACTTTGTATATTGGTTGCAAACTTCACTTCAGTGTTGTATTGAAATGAGAGCAAAAACAAAATGGCTATCTCCATTTAAGTATTTAGTCCTAAACTTTGACTCCATTTATCTCAAAACTCTTTTTTTTTTAACTTAGTCCGCTCTGCCTCTTAGCCATTCTATAAATATATAAAAATTATAATCTTACCCAGTATATCATTATTTCGTTTGGAATATCCGCTGATCATCATGGTATGCGCGTGATCTGCTGTCACCACAATCAACGTGTCCTTCTCACTCGTCAGATTCACCGCAACACTCACCGCTTTCGCCAGCTCCACCGTTTCGTCCAACGCATAACGCGGTGTGTTGTTGTGGTGTGCGGTATCTATATGCCCGCCCTCAACGAAGAGGAAATACCCCTTCTGCTCCTTCTCGAGGAGCCGAATGGCGGTTCGGGTCATCTCGGCGAGAGTCGGCTGCGACGCGGGCGCTCCGAGATTGTAGTGGAGGTGATCGGAAGCGAACAGACCTGAGGAGGAAGGGGGGACAACTGGTTAATAGGTTTGAATTACATTAGGATAGGTTTGAATTAGTATTAGGATAGGTTTGCATTAGTATTAGGTTAGGTTTGAATTTTAACCTCGTTATTACAATATTTTGCTCTCTGCATTTTGAAATCTCCAGAGGTTCACCGGCATGGAAATTATCGATGTCAAATTAGTTTAACCCTTCGGTCCCATAAGTTCCGTAACCAAAATATTCCTTAACCATAATCGTTTAATTAACCCTCTCATGCACATCCCGACATAGAAGTTTGCCAGCCTAGTCAGCTTGGAGGGTAGCGCGTCTGCCTTGTAAGTGCTAGGGCGCGGGTGCGACGCTCGCCTGGGGCGGGTTTTATCCTAAAAGGATAAGGTTCGTTCTCGGAACGGCATAGTAAATCATATAAATATAAACAGCCCTAGTATAAGTTCTAGGTAGGTATGCAATATGCATCACATATCCAAACTATGTACCTAGCAGTGAAAGATTGTTAATATTTAAAAAAAGTTTCTGCTAATTTGGGTTGGAAAATTCAAAGTTAAATCCTTCGGGATACTAATATTTTCAGACAGGAAGGTGGATCAAATTTGTGGCGCTTTTTTCACGACCCCTGGAGAATTTGGGACGGATTGTATTCGAGTTGATGGAGGAAATGTTCGGACATAATTATGATAGTATGACGTCTTTTCAGGTATGGTCTCACGAAGTCGAGTTTTTTCGGGATTAATTTCAACCAGCTGGGTTAGTTATAAACTGATTAAAACGGAAATAATAATAATAATAATAATAATAATAATAATAATAATAATAATGGTGGTGCAAATTTTGTCCAGAAAACCATAAAGCCAAAAAACAAAAATAACTGTTTTTTGGGGATTTTTTCACATTTTCTCACACAAATGAGCTCTGATCTTGAAATTTGTCGCGACGACCTATGAACTCAAAGCGAGAAAGTTTTAGATAACACTTCAGTCGTTATTTTAAGACCGGTTTTAGCGTCACCTATGTTAAGCTACGCCGTGCGAGGCCAATAAATGGATGGGTGACTTAAACCTTATATTGGGAATAAAGGGAGAACGGGCTCTAGTCTTGATTTTAAATCATTACACGAATATAAAATCTAAAAATCAAATCAAGAATAATAATAAACTGAATATTAAACAAATTAGGTAGGTACTACTGATCGAATAAACTACGGGCTAAATAATTCCCGGAGGGACGGGCCCAGCTTGTTCCTCCTTTTCTACATTTACTTCTTCTCGAAGAGAAAAATAAACTCTCTCCCCACGATTATTAAACATCACAGAGTTTCTCCAGTGTTTATTGTTGTGTTTTTCTCGCTAGGGGATTCGGTGGGTATTTTCCTTTTGAAATTTCTGCTCCTTAGAGTAGGAAGGTAATACTTGGTCTTTGAGTCTTTCATTTTCCCTCATTTCCCGTGAGATTATCTTGGAAGGACGATATAAGGGAACACGAGGGAATTGGAATTTCTCTCTTTTTTTTTCTTTTAAGAGGTTTGACAGAGGGAACTGTAACTGCTATGGTATTATCGTCCCCAAATCGAAGAGAGAAGGAAGACAGGATAGGAGAAAGCCAGCCGTTCCGAGAACGAACATTATCCCATCAGGATAAAACTGACTTTCTTTCACTGACATTTTTTGGACCTATGGACATGTGATTTATTTGCTCAAATGTTGTAATGTATTTCCAATATGCGGTACCAAGCTACCAAATGTCTGACTTACCTCCTCATATTCACTAGAAGTCCCTACAATCAGACTTGAAATTTTCTCCAACCAAGTGTCTGCCTTATTCACTCAAATGTCCCTACAATCAGCCCTGTAATACACCTCTACCAATCTCCTCATTACTTTTGCCTCAGTCCCTGGGGTGGGTTCAAAGTATTTTATATCAATACATCAGCGTTCTTTTTTTTTATTTCACTTCTTTTTTAAATTAATTTTTCCTTTTCCAAATATTTACTTTGAGATATTAATTGATTTTACTTTTCAAAGGCGAGATAGAAGTAACACATCCGTAAAATATTAGGTGTAAGTGGGTTACTGATGGGAATTTAGCAACGCTTTTTCGAGTTGGGTTTAGTTCAGATTTAGAACACAAAGTGGTTTTGGATTGTATGTACTTTGTCCCGTCTGCAGTGGATTGTGGATAAATCCAGCAGAGAGTTTTGCTTTGCGACATTCGATAAGCATTGATGCTTGTCACAAATGTCGTTCCTCACTTGGATTTTTTAAGATGTTTGACAGAGGGAAATGTAACTGCTAAGGTATTATCGTCCCGAGAGCGAAGAGCAAAGGAAGACAGGATAGGAGAAAGCCAACCGTTGCGAGTACAAACCTTATCCGTTCAGGATGAAATCCGGCTCGGGCGGAAATCAAGCCTGCGACCTAACGCTTACAAGGCATATACGCGCTACCTTCCAAGCTAACTAGGCTGGCTCTCAGCACTTAGAACTCTACGCTAAACTTTATGGTTGCGGTTATGTACCGGGTTGAGATAGGCAAGGTTGGTAAACTAACCTTGTTTTTTCAGTTACCACTCCCATGCCAAACTGTAGAAACAATATCCGTTTCAAATAGTCCTGTCTCAACTCGACCCGGTACATAACCACAACCTATGGCTTGTCTTACGTTCGAGCTGCCAACCTCCAGATCCGAAGTCCACCGCGTTAACCACTACACTGAGGTTGGTTTTCAGTTTCCTATGAGCTTCCAAAGCACTTACCTCACACGTGGTATTTATCTGGACTAGACATAACGACGCATGACCAAATCCGAACTCTATCCGTGGTAGACTTACGGTCGGCACTTTTTCGAAAATCCATCATTAGATCCGCACAAACACTAAGTTAATTACTCTAATGAGACAAACAATGCAACAGGAACTATTTCTCCACCTGTGACGGGTAATCATACCTTGTATTGAGCTTGTCGTCAATTATTACCAACTCATATACGACTAATTGGAAGGGATTTTAGATTATCATCAAACAAGATAAACTCTTGATTAAAAACCAACATGGCACTATCTTTGACATCAGTAACATTCTTGTTACCAACTGATTGGTCCTTTCTTTACAATGCTGAGGATCCTAAAGGTAAACGGACATGTCCGGCTTTGACAGTCTAAATAAAGTACTTTAAAGCACACGTTTGCGAGAAACGCTATATCCAACTCATGTCGAAAAGTAATCCTAAAAGGAAAATCTCAGCCTCTTCTGGTTTCGAACCGCAATACTCTTGAAGTGCTACTTCAACTCTTGGAAAGCATTCCCGAGATTTTCCAAAATGGGCAGAGGACCTTTCCGAGAAAAAACATCAATGGACAGCATCATTACTTTTCACATTTTCGATAATTCTCTCCATTTGCTGAAGGTTATTCGAATTCTCATTAGAAAACCATGAAAAGTGTTTGACCATTCCTCCTCATTCCCGGAGTCTTTGTCATTTAGATGATTGGTTTTCGAGAAGCATTTCAGGGATTGCCATGTATCCGGGGCGAATTTTCTTTGAAGGTAAAAACCCACATTCATTAATATGGGAATTAGGATCTGAAGATATTATAGGCAGATAGCCTTGTCCCCTGCTCTACTTGCCTACCTCAGGTGACCCCTCTATGACTTCCCCAGGCCCCAGATTCCTTTATCCTCAACTCCCTTTCTGTCCCTCCCTCACTCACCAATAGATGAAAATGCATACATAACAAATGCTTGAATATGCATGCAAAACAACCCTTTCATCTACGAATAGACAAAGGGTCACCTGACTTCTAAAGTACACATGCCGGGTCCAACTTCAATATTTATACTCGCAATATTTGCCCATGTATTGTTTTAGCTTTTCCAACCGTACTGAAAATCAGTCAAAAAGACACAGAGAAAATTTCGAAATCGTTTTTGGAAAATGTCGGAAACAAATTGACCTTTGCGCTGCTTTCTACCTTGCTTATCTTTCTTGTCTCGTCTCTATTGTCAACATTTTGAACGAATTTCGCTAAATGCCTTTCTATAACCTGGCCGAACCTTTTTAGGCAGAATTTTGCCTTTCAAAAGGCCGAGGACAAATAGTTATTGTACAAAATTTGGGCTATGTCTTTGTGTATCAGGTGCTTCTCTATTTTAGCTACTTTTAAACGATGTCATTTTTGTTGAATTTTGCACTCATTTTGCCATTGATTTGGGGAGGTTATAATTAAGAATATATTAAGGAGCGCGGTAGCGCTCCGCCCCGCCAAGTCAAGATTAAGAATATAAGAATAGACACCTATATGTGTACATTAATTTGATTAAATATCTTCTTTCACCTATAAATAGTTCTAACATGTCAGGTCATAAAGAAGTTCTATTCATATCCTGACTACAACAATGTACCACGTCAGAGATTTTACCGAGGACTCTGAACTTAGTACTTGGTATCTCATCAGCAGAACATATTGCATCAATCTTTAACTTCTTCATACACTCACATTCCCATTCTCTCTTTATCTCTCTCTCTCTCTCTCTTTGACTGTTTGTCTTTCTCTCCCTCCCTCCCTCTTTATTTTTCCCTCTCGCCTTCTCCCTCCCCTCCTCTCTCACATTTTGACCCTCCCTCAAGTTTTTTCCTCTCTCTTTCACTTTCTCTCTCTCTCGCTGGATTAAAACAATCCGATTTCATAGCTTCGCTCTCTCTTTCTCACACACTCTGTCTCTCCTCTCTCTCTCTCACACTCTCTCTTGCCATACCCCTATTCTTCTTTCTCCTATTTTTACTAAAGAGGCTAAAAAAAGCAAAAAATAAAAAGGGTAAAAAATTAACGCATTCCGAAATAAAAAGATGCTTTTTTTCTCTCTCCTCAAAATAATATACATTATTTAAAACTTTAATCACCAAGTCTAAGTTCATATTGTACAATATTTTAATCTTTTGTTGTTGTACTTGTTGTAGAGCTTTCAATTTTTACTCCCCCCCCCCTTTTGATCCAAACAATTGAACTTTGACATCAGGAGGGGGAGGAGAAGGAGGGAGAGGAGGAGGAGAAAGAGGAGGAGGAGAGTTGTAAAGTTATTTTCCTTTTTTTTGCAATGAAAGAAATAATTATTTCCGATTTTCATTTTACGTCCATACGTAGTGATGAATTTAAAGAAAAAATAAGCCAGGTTCAATCCCCTGTCGTAGCAAGGAATTTAACCATTTATTTGGGAATTTGACCACATTTAAGGTCAAGTGGTAGAAAACGGCTCGCAGAAGTTAACCTCAATTAATAGTTACCTACTCCTAGTGCGAATTACCTTCTACTCAGTCTTTTTACTGTTGTTAAAACTTGAGTAATTTAGGTCCCCAATTTGTCCTGGTTCAACGATAGAAGATATAGAACCGTGAGATCCTGAGATCCTTCAGAAGTTATCAGAGGCATGTTCGCTCCCTCATATTAGAGCGAAAAATATCCGAGCGTAACAAGAAATAAAAAATTCAAAAGCGAAAGGAAAAAAATATACTTATTGGAAAACTTGTAAGTCGTAAGTGTTAAAACTCGAGTAATTTTGGTCCCCAATTTGTCCTGGTTCAACGATAGAAGATAGAACCGTAAGATCCTGAGATCCTTCAGAAGTTATCAGAGGCATGTTCGCTCCCTCATATTAGAGCGAAAAATATCCGAGCGTAACAAGAAATAAAATGAGTTTGTTTTCCTATATCCTGTTCTGTGGTAACGGGAATTGGGAGGATAATTGTGTTGCTTGTCGTGAAGGCTCGTCAAAAATGTCGCTCTCTGATGAATACATCTCGTTAAAATTTGTTGACTTGATTTGGACTTTGAGCTGGAGTAACGAGACTTATGAACTATTTAAAAACTGCATGTCCCTTTGGGCCTACTATATCAAGCGTGCCGGGAGGAGCGCGCACGTCAAAAGTTCGAATAAGTGCCGCCCGGCCTATATTAACACGAAATGGAGTTTCATCAGTGAATCTCCTGAAGAGAAAAAACTTCTTTAAATCAAACACAAATTTTGGAGTAGAACAATGAAATCACAAAATTTAAAAGAGTTATGAAATAGCCTAATAAAAAAATAATTAACAAAACAAGAAGAAATGTCAAAATATGATGCCCTATTATGTCATACTGTGTTGTCAAGTTAAGAAACGCAGAACATGTCAACAATGTTGTAGATGTCATTTGTCAATGATCCTTGCTTTTAGATTAATGCTGTTGTTAATGATCAACACTTAAATGATATGCTTATTCGACAGCACACAAAAATCGTTGTTACGATATCGGCCAGATATTATCTGACTGTAGGTTTTGGAAAATAAAGTCGGTCTGCTTATGACAGCTCCAAAATAATGTTGTTCCCAGTTTTCTTACTTTTCCCAATAGATTAAAACAATCGTCATTGTGGTTTTCTCCTTTTCGATGGATGTGGATCAACGAGGTACCTAAATCTATGTTGTCGAGACAGTGTGGATGGTTCAATCGACATCGATCGACGGCCGGTCGACTATGTGTGGACACACCTTCAGATAGTACCTAGTAATAGCTACTTACAATTCGAAAATTTGGACTGAGGTAAGTTCATGGAGGTAATTGATAAAATAAGTTCGGTACTTAAAAATAAGTCCAGTACGTAAGATATGAGAACCAGTTCCATTACTCTGTAGGTATCTGGATTTTGGGTTTGAAAATTTGAAAGACAGTAATTTGCAGATAATTATTCCGAAACAAATGCTCTTGTAAAAGTTAAAAGCATGTCAATATTGTCACTGGAAGCAGAGAAAAATCTGAAACCAAACTCGAAAAAGAATCAAAAATAATGTGTCTATAGGTAAAAAGTAATCTGTTAAAATATTCAACTGAGATTGGAAATGTTACCTACTTGTTAGTGGAGGTTTATAAAATTCCGTTGGTTATGGCTGGGGTCTGGTCAATTTGAATAAAGTAAATTTATAATTTATAATGCTCATAATTGTCTGGAGACAAACGGATAACCCGTACAGAAATATAGTTAGAATCTCTCTAATAAAATAATATCAAATCATAATATCGCGTTTTACATTTTTATCTTAGCCCTTAGACGACTCGTGTTAGCAGATACAGGACAATAGCCACTACATGTTTCATATTTTCATGAGAGACAACAGTTTGAATAAATAGGAAGAAACAACATTGGGAACTTAAAAAAATTCCCGAGACAACATACCGAATTGAAGGTAAAAAAGACTATTTTTCCCTACACTGTGCCGTCAGACTAATCAAGGTTCTCTTTTGAGGCCAAACGGCATTCATGCAAATTTGAAAACCCCTCCGAAAGACTGAAAGTTTAATCACAGCTACTCATGATCCTGTGTTGGGATTTCCTCAGGAATTTTCTTAGCATAATATTGATCGAGTTTGATACTCTACTTGAATCTTAGCAATATTTCAAACAATATTATTGACTGAGGAAGGAGGGTTAAAAGCAGACGAAATAAAATTGAATAATTTCCTGAAAGGTTAAGAAAAAAAGAAGTTATATTGATAGAAGAAATCAATTGAGCCAGCCAGACTGCTCAGAGAGTTTGAATCGATTCCCCTATAGTTGTCGTATTCAAACTAATTAAAGAAAATATAGAGTCAGCCCACAAATCATTATTGACACTAATGCCCAATTAAGATTTTTGTAAGATTCAATTCCTTGATGTGGTTATCTGTTCAAATACATTTTATATTATAATTTATTAATCTCTACTCGGATACTCCTTTTTTTTTCAATTTTTATATTTCATTAATATTATTTATTTATTTATTTATTCAATTTTTATTTGGAAACATTACACTTTGGTGACCAAGCTTCGGACATACTTATGACCAGTTTATTATGTATAATGTTCGGTTGTTAGAGAGATTTGTTTGACGATAAACACGGAGACATCATCCGATTTGGCAATGATTCGTACCCATCACATAAATAAAGAGAAATTTCTTTTATTCAGTTTTACCTCAGAGCCGATCCAAATATAGGATAACAGATTTGGTTTTATAATAACACGGCTGAGTGTTATAATACGGAATGGTGATGGAGGAGGAATTCATATTTCTGTAAAACAATGCGTTATTGATACCTTTAGCTACTTGGAATGGTTAAAATCATCATTGTAAAGGAAAATAAATTACACAATAATCTTACTTGCTTGAACAATTTATGATCAGTAAACATAGTAAAAGAGGTGAAGGGGGAAATATTCGAGTCTTTTCTGGTGGAAAATCTTACAAGGTAAATACTACATGGATACCTATCTCAGCTAAAAGAAGTTATAAAAGAGAAACAAGAATCCTTTGATACACACCTAGATGAAGAGCATCATGTTACAAGACTCACGGCTCATAGATTCATAACAAACCATACACACCATGACAAATATGGTAAGTGAGAATAACATTATTGATAAGTCTGTCACATTTACCCGGCGCGCTACAAACAGACCACACAGGCCAGAAACAACTAGAAGTGACAATCAGAACACAAAAAGGTATATGACATGGTCTTGTGCACATATTATGGAATCACTGAGGCAGAAAAATAAAAGAAGAAACTGGTCCAGAATATGAAAGGATGGAAAGAACTCTCAACCAGTGTATTATGATGATCTATTTGGAACACAATGGGTTGAACATAGGAAATGGTGAGATTCGTGTAAATTTGTAAAATTAAGTTCAGTTGATCTGGAGCCAAGTATAGATTGGTGTTCCCTGACATGTAGAAATCGAGACTGGATTCAGATTGACAAAAAAATAAACAATGCCAAAATTTGAGCGCATTTTTAGTCCGTCCTTCCTTTATTATTACAACAGTAATAAAAAGGTATAAGGGACGGACTATTGTATTCGCTTCGGTGTCGTCTATTTTCCTCTCGCATCCCAATTTTTAGCCCGTCCTTCCTTTATTATTACGATAGTAATAAAAAAAGGTATAGTGGACGGGCTATTGTAATCGCTTCGGTGTCTGTCAGTCGGTTGGTCTGTCTGTCTGTCTGTCCCCATAGAAGGACTTATCCAAACCTGGTCGACCTATATATCAAATTAAAGGTCTTTTTACCAGGAGAATTCCTCTTTGAGTTTTCACTTTTCCAGTTCCGGTTTGCGGATTCGAAAACGGTGCCGATTTTATTGTTCAAATTGAAGAGACTACTGTCCCAATTGTCTTTTACTTTCTTTATTTTATGAAGCCAGCCTAGTTAGCTTAGTTGGTAGTGCGTCTGCCTTGTAAGCGCTAGGCCGCGGGTTCGATTCCCGCCCGGGGCGGATTTGACGCTATCGATCGATAACGACTGAAATCGTACACTGCCTAGACATCTCGACAACATAGATTCACCTCGTCGATCGACGGCGTCGACTGTGTGTACACAGCTTTAGATTTAGCAGAGATAGAGTCTTTTGCAATTACTAATACAAAAGCAGAGTGGATATCACACAAGCCTTGCACATCGAAGGTCCTGGGTTCGATTTCCGGCGGTGCTCGGGGTGTAACTCCAGTCTCGTGAGGACAATGAGGTAGCTACTTTAATAGATTATCCACCAGTGGCGGTATTACCAGTGAAAATATTGGTGATAAATGGGCATTGATTGCAAAGGAGGCGCTTAGTAATGTTGTGATAACCACAAAAATTGTGAAAAGGCTCTGCTTTACCACAGAAATAATGAATGCTTTTATTATTTTGATAGTGACTTGGTAGCTAGTTTCTACATCTGTTGTAATGCAACAATTGGAGCATCCTATTCAAAGTTGTGTACTTTGATTTGATGTGTTTTATCACCTATAGGATTAGGTACAGTAAACAATTGCATTAGTTGTTGCAAGATCATCATCACAATCTCCTCAATAGTCCCAACGAAATCGGTCCGAAATTCACCTTTTTTGCTTCCAATTTCATGCGTTGGCGTAATATAGACCCGTGAGAACAATAGATTACGCCTTTTGTTGAATGACTTTTGATTTTTGAGACCAATCGATAAAAAAATCAACAGTGGTGGATTCGTAGAAGCTTATCCCATCTTTTGGCTGTTGTTCCCACACCTAAGCCTCCGTGTGGGCTCTTTGTGTATTGGAGTGAAGCTGGACAGTGGTGGACAATCCTTAAAGAATAATAACTTTTCATTTTCATTGGATGTCCGATGCCCTACAACTACAACTAATTTTTATAGATATTATACTGTGGAAAAAAGACCCAGTTCTTTGCAAACCCTAACTCAACAATGTCCCCGTGAATCTCAAAACTCATTTGTTGCAAAACATTCAGACGTGTCACAGGCGGACAATTAGTTGAATGTGTGGAACCAATTAGTTCGCCTTCATTTATCTACTTTTCACCACGAAACAATAGCTGACAATTATGCCAGCGGAAAATTGCTCTCACAGCAGGTGACTCATTATCTACTTGAGAGCGGCAGTTCCGATGTTTCAGTTTATTTCGTTTTTTGCTGATTTAGGACGTGTCATTAGTTTACTCTTTTGTACATACATAAATCTCAAGGTGAGATTATAATGATGCTAGATGCTCTCTTGGTTATAGGTGAGATTCTTAATGATGCTCTCTCGGTTATAGGTGAGATTCTTAATGATGCTCTATTGGTTTTTGTTGGACATGTGGGTCTAAAATTGAAGTAGAGTCTCTCATACCCGATCTTATACCACACAGAGTTTTGGGTTAATCCAGATGCGATCTAAAGAAATACTTCTTCTTCTTCTTCTCCTTCTTCTTCTTCTTCTTCTTCTTCTTCTTCTTCTTCTTCTTCTTCTTCTTGTAGTGCCGTGTCCTAGAGAACGTTGGCTATCATGACTCCTATTTCTTGTTTGTCTTGGGCAGCTCTCAATAGTGTTGTTCTGAGAATTTCTCGAACCAGGTTCTGAGATACTGCCCTGTGTAGATCAAATGGGTGACGTCAAAGAAAACCCTTGACACTGTGTTAACTCTCAGTGCTAAGATCGGCCCATTAAGCCCGTGGCAGCGGCGATAGACCGTTCAGTACACAAGTTTCCAAAGTTTCACTGACGTATGATATAAGAAACTAAAATGTTCCTGAAAAGTATAGTTACATATACTTATAGGAACACGATGAGTTATATGAAGAAACTAAATAAACCTTGTTATTATTATTATTATTATTATTATTATTATTATTATTATTATTATTATTATTATTATTATTATTATTATTATTATTAATGACGTTGCGTTTGGGTCACCATTCGGATGGGTGACTATGTTGGAAATCTCGTGCTCACTTTCCCGGACTAGCTTGTCTCCGAATGATGGGTCCATTTTCCAGTAGTCCATTTCCCGAGAGGAAAATAGCTACATCTTATAGGTAGTAAGTTTAACAGGTAATATTAACAGCAATTAAAACGCAACAGGAACACAGCTTATCATCCCAAGGTTACAAAGCCATCACATGTGTTATGGGTCAGACTCGAGTTTTGACTCATTTATGGGTTATATTTCAATTGAGGGTCAAAATAGATCGGTGATTAGTTTTTATCTCAATTCATTTGAAACTATTGGAAATTTCAAATGATTACACTAATCTCAATAATATTCCTCCTGAAATTATTTGAAGTGATAATCAAAACTCCTCAATGGAATTACTAGTGAGTTTTCTAGTGGTTTCTTTCTTCTTCTTTTTCTTCGCCTATTCCCGTGTTCAGACGGGGTCGGGGTCGTTTTTTTATCCAGCCTCTGACTCAGCCCTATAGGGCTGAGTCAGAGGAGTATAGCTTTACAGCTATTATTATTCATTTAAATTCTTTATTGGTTCTACATAAGTTACAATTCAATTTGCACAAATATAATGAATTGTTAAACAAAGGACGAAATTAATGCCTAAGGTAATCTCTACAAACTCTCAACACCTTGCCATTCAATCCCGACCTTAATTACCATTTTCTGAGATTTCTGCCTGCGCCTTGTACTTGAAGTATTCTGAATACTTATCCGCCTCATCATCTGTAACAGAAAATAATACAGAATATGTAAATAAATAGATATGTAAATATAATCAAATAATTTATATCTGGATATTACCTACATCAATAAAATGAGAATATTTATCTACCTAATTACCTATGTATGTATGCAGATCCTTGCAAAAAAACATAAAACAGAATGTTGACATTGACATTGAAGGAAAGACTTGAAGACTTTGAAGACGAGAAAAAAATTGGTATGAAACAAGTTTTGATGTTACTTGACCCAGTTGAAGGTTGAAGTCATTGCGATTGAAGCCAATGGCAAAAAGGGTATGGGTTACTAAGAAACTATTGGCATACAATTGAGGTGTCTCATGTGAGAGATAATTAGTTATAAATAAATTTATCATATTAGATGAAAAAAAAAAAAAATATTCGTACCCTCTTTTCCGAGATAAAGTTATTTTTTACGTAGATATCACGCCGCAAACTTTGCCCGCGAAAAAAAAAAAAAAAATGCAATTGAAAAAAAAAAATCCAATTTGGCAACACTGGCGTGTGACGTATTGCATAGATTATTAGACAAGGATTCTGGATGAGTTGAGTTATCGGGTGCTTTTTATCGAGAAATTCGTGCTAAAGCTTAAAAAATGTGGGAGACAGTATGTCCAATAGTGATGGGCCGAGTGAATGATTTTACTCGAGTGGACTCGAGTTTGACTTCACTCGAGTCCACTCGATTATTATTTTGTTCAACTCGAGTGGAAAAACTATTCATTGGGTTCTCTGACCCGAGTTCACTCGCGCACTCGCCACATATTATTGCAACATACAGTTTCTATTCGAGTACAAATCTATTCGTCAGAAAAACTATTCGTTTGAACGAGTTGAATGATTCACTACCCCCCTCTCCCCTCTTGCCTCTTACTAGATGATGATGCAAGAAAGAGAACTGAAGAGGGGGAGGGGTATAGTGGTATACCCGTATGCCGAGAGTTTCCGAACGAAAACCCGAATATCAGCGACTCGCTCGCCTACTCGACTCTCGAGTGAGAAATCGGCACGGTGTAATTTCCAGGAATAAATATTCAACTCGATTAATTTCCACTCGAGTTACAACTCGAGTTGGAAAATAATCGAGTGGAAAATAATCGAGTTGAAAAATCTCACTCGAGTCCCATCACTAATGTCCAATTTTGCACACAGATTGAATGTATTCAAAATTAGGGCAATTTTTCGACTTGCGTTGTTTTCCACACCTGATCACCATCACAAACAAAAAACCCAAAATAATAATAATAATAATAAACCTCATTTTGTTAAATCTTTCATTTAAAATAAATATCACTCCTTTACCTTGAAAATTGAACTTGTAGCATCATTTTAAAAACCGTCTGGTAACTCTGTATTACACGCACTACTCTTATAATTATTTCATAATTACTCTTGTAATTTATAAGTTAGGTATCACAACTGTACAATTACTACACACATTAATATCATCAAACATGTGTCAGTCATCTGACGAAGATAAATCTTTTAAACAGCTGTCAGGTTATCTTTACAGATGTCAGGTCACATCTTTACTACATGTGTTAACGCCTCAAGCACTTTTTCAGATCAGACGACTGTCACCGTTCTGGCAATCTGACAATATTGTCATGTAGCAAATAGAGAATCAGTTTTATAACCTTAGCCTTGAATAGTAAATTGATCAATTGGCCGTGACACCTGAGGATAATCTGGTGGAAACTGGAAAGATAGTAAAAACTTCCAATGATAGGAAAATACAGAATTTCCAAATTCTACCAAATTTCTAAAATATATTTAATAAATAAATTAATGACAGCTACCTACCTACTAGGTACAAAGGTCTGGCCGAGGGACTTTTTGTAGCCAAAACCACAAGTCAGCCTAAAGCAAATCACCTCAAGCCTGATTGAGAGGCTGACGAAATACGCCGACCCCGTCTGAACACGGGAAAAGCCAAAGGTTTCGAGAACATTTCCTACCTCCTTGTTTTGCAATGGCAATATGAAAACAACCCTAGAAAACCCAATCGAATATTAAATAAGAGACAATGTACGCAATCGAATATTAAATAAGAGCCCATTGTCCAAATAATAGGATATATGTGAGATTGCGAGCGTGCCAAATACAAACGTGAATGAAAATCAAGAAACAAAACTTAGAACCTTACAAGACCTTACAGAGCACAATGGGTGTTCCTAATGGAGCTAGTAATTACCAATCAATACCTAATTGTAATTAGCAATCAAATTAGTGAAACTATTGATGTTTATGCAAATCAAGTACATGTTGATCTTCGCCCTGACCTGGCATTCTGCGGTTCTTTGTACTTGTAAATTGTGATTCTTCTTGGATGTAAATTTGTGGTTGAGAATGTGGAGATGGTTGTCGACTATTCAAGATTCAAGGTAAAACAATCAATATGCTTGTTGAATACGCGGTACCGTTTTTCCATAGTAATGAAACTGATGATAAGAGGTCTCTCTGAATAGGAATTGATAGAAAATAAAATCAATTAGAAGACAATATAATATTTCAAAGAAATTATGAAATACTAGCGGGATTCCGGAGCGAAGCGACGGAATTCAGCTAGTTATGAAATAAAATCAATTAGAAGGCAATAAAATTATGTACCTAATATTATGTCAGAGGACAGGAAGGATGAGGATGGAGTATTCAGGACATTTCTTGAGGCTCCAAACATCTTAAGAGTCTTAAGTAACATCTCAAGAAGGTATTATTATGTTAAGGCGGTCTCTTCCTGATCCCTGATGTGCCGCGTCCATTTTAGTTTAGGACTATTGCACTGCAGTGTGAAGAAGGTATGTCGTCGGAATGGAAGGACTGAAGGACATATTGTCAAGCAGGTAACAGGACGTAGGTATGTATATGAAATTGGTATTTATGTATGGGAATTTGTCATTTATTTTCCTTGTGAACAACGTATTCCTTGAGATGTTTCTTGCTGTGATACTCCAGGTATAGGTAAGTCAATTTTCAGCAAGGACTATGATTAAGATTATAATAAGTATACATATATTACTATAATGAGATAGACTTGATTACGGTGGTACCTAATTACAATTAACACTCTTAAGCCTGACCTTAGTTTCTGACATGATCTTTACCACCACTTCAGCTATTAATCAGCTATTCACTTATTCACTCAGGTGAAGTAATGGATGATCTCATTGGTATAAGGAAACATGACGGATAAACCTCAATTATTATTCTTTTTCTTTGCCTTTTCCCGTGTACAGTCGGGGTCGGCGTTTTTCGTCAGCCTCTCCATCAGCCCTAACTAGGGTGGTTGCTTTGGGCTGACATTTAGTTTTGGCTACAAATTTTACTAGTGAATGCCCTTCGCACTCAACCTTCGCTATTTCTTTAGCAAGGGATGAAGCTTTAGCAAAGGATCACTTATTGAAGAGTTGAAACTCACTGCCTTTAATCCAGTAATAAGGAAAACTAACCAATTCAACCTCGAAACCTAGTGCTTCTTAAACTGTGTGCTGCAGAAAGATTGGAGTCTTGAAAACTGTGCCACAGTGGTAAAAACTTTGAGAAGTACTGCCTAGCTAAACCGTTGAGGATAAATCGTATACCTTGGGTAAGACTCGAACCCGGGACCTCCTGCTTGTCAGGCATCACCTAGCAGAGCCTGACCTAGAATTTGCTGATGCAGAACAAACAATTTTCAACAATAGGTACCTACCTATTCTACATATGAGAATCATTAGAATCGGCAATGAGTTTCCTGCTTTATCAGCATTCTTATTGGACTTAAAACTTGACCAATGACCACGGAAATACCAAGAGGTTATACAATACATACAAAGACAATAAACATAAAAGATCTCTGTATCTATGGTGTCAATTCGATGTGGACATTTGTAAACAGTTTGGCAACAACCGAATACTTATCAAATTTTTTGAGTCAATAAATGGATAGTCAAATCATGAATTATAAAGTAGCTATACCTACCTTTATAGATAGCTAGGTACTCAATTTTTTCCTCACGAAGCCGAGTGCACCCCGAACTCCAAGCACAGAGTCGAAAGAACTCCGACACCGCCGGGAATCGAACAAGGGATCTCCGAAGTGTAAGTATGTATTTTTCAAGTCTTTGGTCATATACGCGACTGATATTATGATACCTATTTACCTATGTACGGGAGGTGCAAACTATATGAGATTGCAAATATCAGTGTCATATGCGATCCTAACGCAGCACTGAGTCAACATATGAATGCAAATTGATGCAAATCATAAACACAGTGTCAATAAATTCAACAATCACAATGGAAATATCTAACAAGAGACACTTGAATTATAACGGATTCAACAAGATATGAAAATAGATACAGGAGATATCAAAAGGGAATCAACAGATATCAAAACGGATTCAAGAGATGAATGTCAACAGACAGTTATCCCTCGCCCCGGCTCTCATGTTTCAAGCAATTGGAGGTTGGTGGTTCGAGCCCAAGTCAAGTCATAAAATTTATCTAGGTGTAATAACTACCGAACAATATTTGTGATAAGCATTTAAGTATGTTTAACACAATTAAAAATTCCTTCCCTTCAAGCAATTGCAAATATTTCAACGGGTTAATTTCTGGTGTTCTCGAGTAGATCCGCCATCCAAAAATGGAAAACATGGCGTCTCTTCTGCTTCTGGCTCATCTGTTGAGACGTTGAGAGGCATACCAGAGGATGGACATGCTATGGCACAGACCACAGGAGTCTAATGAGCAAACAGCAGCATTATTCAGTCAAATTAAGGAGCGCGGTAGCGCTCCGCCCCGCCAAGTCAAGAAAGTTTGACCGCTAATACTTTTTCCGAGAGATTTGACTGAGGGAACTGTCACAACAAAGGTCTTATCGTCCCGAAATCACAGATAAGAAGGACAGGATAGGAAAACCAGCCGTTCCGAGAACAAACCTTATCTGTTCAGGATAAAAGTCACCCCGGGCACGACTCGAACCCGCTAACCTAGCGCCCAAAGATAAAAGATACTTACGAATGACTATGCCACCAAATGCCTCCTGGATGTTATTCACACAGTTCACAAGCAGAAGAATGAGCAGACCTCCATTGGTGGGCCAAAAGTTCCAGAAATAAATCATAGTCGGAGAATAAGATATTTATATCTGACAGCTGACACGTTAGTTGGTGACTTTCTATACTGACCGATCCATGTTGATTAAATTGGAAACTGTTCGTTCTTTTGGCCACAAGAAAGAGGACGAAAAAAATAACTGGTTTGGAAACAAATCAACTTTATCAGTCACTGCTTTTGTTGACTTAAATCACTCTTAGGGGAAAAATTGATGCACGAGGCGTAATAAAATTAATGGACATTAAACACCTACTTTTTTTTACATTTTACTGACCTATATATAGTAATTCGTACCTAGATATAGGTATACTTCCGTTAAAAAAAAAAAAAAAAAAAAAAAAAAAAAAAAAAAAAAAAAAAAAAAAAAAAAAAAATTTTTTTTTAAAGGGTTTGAAAGTGGGAATTAAACAC
>NW_007378531.1:52061-60193 GCF_000475195.1 Diaphorina citri
AATCTCCAGAGAAAATAGGTGAGAGATTAAGGTAGAAGTTATACACAGGGCTAAGCTTTAGGTTAGGCTAAGCTTGAATCCAGGTAAGTAATGAAAATATCTTTGACCCTGTCTAATAAGTACCTACTCAGGTACGTTAATAAAATAGTGATAAATAATGAAAATTAAAATAAATAAAGCCTTCTCTTCTATTGCCTATTGAATTTTATTTACTAAAACTTGGTTATAGACGTTATAGTACCTACTATACATAACTTTAAAAATAAAGATAATATTATGTTAATTATGTTGATTAAATTGGAAACTGATGGATGTATTTGGAAACAACTACCTAGCTTTAAAAGTGGAGAAAAAGCCAAATATTAATTTATTACTTAAATATTATTATTATTATTATGATTATTATTATTATTATTATTATTATTATTATTATTATTATTTTAACATTTATCCTTTAAATCACTACATGAGTTATACAACCATGTAGTGATTAAACCAGAACAAATCACTAAGCAGCCCAAGACACGTGTTTCGTCCTTATTTGGACTCATCATTTGGACATGGATTGAACCCGAGACCCTTGGAAGTGTAAGCTGGACGATTTAAAAGCTAGTTACATTCAGTTACCTATAGAGTGAAGACGATATACATGCTGAACTCTGGTGGGATTTCTAAATACTTGATGTAATGGTGTAAGAACCTCTTTGAGTATCGAGTTTAAATACTACAACGAAACCATAACACATCACCACCGCAAGTTGCACTAGTACTGAATGTGGACTGTTAGTTGCAAGTTCTAGAGATGGAGTAGACAGACCTAGAATGGACGGGGCTTCCCCTAGGCTATAGGAGAATAGACTATAGAACTAACAGGCCAATAAGACTATAGGTATAGAACAGTTCAATCAATACCTAACATTATCGGTCCAATACCTAACAATTATTAGCATACAAAGCATACATACCACACATTGTTGAAGTTATTAGGTACCTACCTCACAGTCCGTCCCAGAAGTTCTGGTATCAAGGTAGGTAGGTAGGTAGGTAGGTAGGTAGGTACCTAGCTACTCCCTTAACTTTTTTTACGGCGCTTTTGGCACTTCGGACAACAGGTCCTTATCTGCGTTGGACTTCTGATCTGGATCCCTAAAATAAGATTCGTTCTAGGAACGGCTTGCTTTCTCCTATCCTGTATTCCTTCTTTCTTCGCTGAAGACCTTAGCTGTTACAGTTTTCTCTATCAAACCTCTTGAAAGGTGTGTCCAAACATTGTCGACCGGCCGTCGATTGATATCGATCGAGGAAAATCTATGTTGTCGAGATGTCGAGGCAGTATGGACGTGCATGTCAGTTGACGTCGATCGATGGCCGGTTGACTATGTGTGGAGGTGGAGGTGGACACACTTTTATAGCTTGTAAATTAAAATATTAAATAAGTCTGGCTGAGGGACTATAAACAGAGAGTAGATCAGCGTCCAGCTAGGGGACTATAAACAGGGAGTAGACCAGCCCAAATTTCCTCACGCTATATCAATAGCGAAGGTTGAGTGCGAAGGGCATCCCACTCGGAAAATTTTGTTTTAGCCAAAACCAGTTGGCCTCAAAGTGATCACTCTAAAGCTGATTGAGAGGCCGCGACAAACGGCCGACCATCTGAAATGGGAAAAGGCGAAGAAGAAGACAAGAAGAAGAAGAAGAAGAAGAAGAAGAAATTAAAATATTAAATAGGAAACAAAAGACCAATTTGAGCTAAAGTCCTCCCTGTCTCCAGAAAGTAACCAAATGATACGTCACCCACTATTGTTTAATAAATTATACCTAACCATAATACTACGTATAAGGAAAACGAGAATGTAAACAAAGCTTTGTACCTATATGGAGCGGAATTTTTGTTTACATTTAGATGGAGTTCCCCCTCCAGTGGAAAATGACTTCTATTTTCCATTGAAGTGCTAAGAAGGAATTTCTTATTGAATACTTATTGAACGTTCAACATACTTACCTTTAACCCGTTCATGTCCAAAGTTCAAAAAAAAAAAAAAAAAAAAAAAAAAAAAACTCCCTTTCTTAAGCCCACAGTAGGTAGTAAATAATTATATGCGTAAAGTGACGATTATGACCACAAAACTGGGTCCCTCAGTTGAACAATGGCACTCTGTCTCTGTCTCTCTCTCTCTCTCTCTCTCTCTCTCTCTCTTCCACTCTTCCTTTCTTTCTTTCTCTCTCTCCTCTCTCTCTCTATCTCCTTCTTTCTTTCTCTCTCTCTTTCTTTCTGTCTCTCCTCTCTCTCTCCTTCTTTCTTTCTTCCTTTCTCTCTCTCTCTCTCTCTCTCTCTCTCTCTTTCTCCCTCCCTCTATGTCTCCCTCCCTCTCTCTCTCTAATCTCTCTCTTTATTAAAAAAATCACACACAATTTTCACTTGATTGTTATGTAGGTACTTATGTAACCTTAAGGTCGAGTTTTACCACCGTGGATTGTCTCAGGATTGAGTTCAATCCGAGATTGACCTGGCTATTAAGTATGGGGAAATCCTCGTTTCATCTCAATCCCGAGTTGGTAAACCCCAGCATAAGGGTTAAGACTTTTCCCTCCTCTGGAAAAAATAGCTTAAATAAATACCAATGTGACAGTAAATATAAATGGGGGGACATTTATCTCACCCTGGGAGTTTCTGGGAGACGTGTTCCCTATTTTTTGAATATTTCTCTCCAAATTTCTTTTTCCTTTATCCAATACATTTAACCCATTTGTGTCTCGAGGGCTATTAGGTAGTAGGTACTCCCTATTTTTTGAATATGTCTCTCCCCCATTTCCCTTGCCTTTATCCAATACATTAACCCATTTATGTCTCAAAAGTGCCTTGGTGATTTGTCAATATTTTCCCAATTCCCAAATACCTATCGCAACATTTTGAACTTTTTTTTTGTGCTTTGTGATTTTCTCATCAGGTACTTACATTCGTATTTATGAACAAGAATGATCGTTCTTAGATCAGTCTCAAGTCAAAATTGACCAATCAAATGCCTTGAGACTATGCTTGGCACGAATTTAAGAGCCAGCATTTTGTTCATAAATATGGGTGTTAGTCTCACAGAATAAGCGAAAACCGGGAGACTCAGGAGAGGAAAGAAGTAGAAACTAGAAAAGGAGAGAGAAGTGAGGAGAACAAGAGGGAGATAGAAGCAAAGGGAGATAGAAGGAGTGTGAAAGTAGAGAGGGAGAGCACAGAGTGAGAGATTTCGTTGAAATTGATATGAAAGAGAATCAAGGGAAAAGGTAAATGAAGACGAAGAAGAAGAAGAAGAACCCGGAAAATCTTTCTACTTGTCGAAATCAAAATAGAGTGTGGAAATTCAAAATGTGTCTACAAGGTGTACCATAAAGTTCTACTTTTTCCTGGGCTACTTTTTATATCGAAAAAGGTATACAAAAATGTAGGTACTCACCCACTTTTAGGTATTTTGTCATTTTAGGGGACTGGATTTGGGGGAAAACCCCCATTCCCCAAATACATAGTAATCCCCTTTTTCTGCGTTTTGTCGCATAATACATACTAAATACTCGTAATATATACTAAATACTTGTAACTATAGGTACTAAGGTACTAAATAGGTAGGTAGGTAGTAGGTACTAAATATAATTTACTCTCGTCTATTTACACGTGGTTACGTACGAGTACCTAGTTTGTCGGTTTTTTTTTTTTTTATATAATATATATTTTGACACAAAAATCAACTCATTTTGCAAATTCATGATTGAACAAGAAGTGTAAGGACTTCCTGAACACCCTGTATAATTTGTATAATGTGGGTATAAATGTGTATATCTGATGTTGTTTTCCTTATTTTTTGTATGTTTGTTGTAGTAGATCTTTTCACGCGGTATTTTGTAGACATTACAGGGTGGCTTAGGTCGAACACGAAAGTCGAAACTTGCAGCAGTATTTTATAGAATTGCATCAAGGATTCAATGTCACCAGGTACCTAAATAACTACTGAAGAGTCTAGGTCACGGGTTCGATTACCGCCCGGGGCGGATTTTATTTTAGACGAGCTTCGTTTGAGGAACGACTGGCTTTCTCCTATCCTTCTTTCTTCGTTTTTGGAACGTAAAGACCTCAGCAGTTACAGTCCCCTTTATCGAATCTCTGAAGAAAAAATAACTTGTAAAGTAATGGACACGAGACGAGACAAAATTCGTCCATTAAAAGGTACTTGGTTACCTACTCACCTAGCGAAAAAACCTAACTCAACGTTGCTTAACATTATGACCCTATCCCACCCTGTACCTACTCATCTATATCATGAAATGGTATATTTTTGCTTCTTTTTCCCCTCCCTCCCCTTCTCCTCCCCTCTTTCTTTCTCCTCCCCCTTTCTCCTTCTTCATGGCTCCTTTTAAATCTTTATTTTGAATAAAGTGGTGCTATGGGGTAAAAGATATACTCCAACCTATAAGAGGGGGGGAGGGGAAGGTAGAGTGACTACTGGAGGGGAGGGAGGAAGGAGACTACTGGAGGGGAGGGAGGGGGTGATGTAGGGAGAAGGGGAGGGGATAAACCACTGGACACAAGGGGGAAGAGACTTGGGGTTTTCGACACAAGAATAGAGAGAAGGAAAGGCAGAGGAGGGGAGGGAAAGGCGGAGGAGGGGAAGGAGATAAGAGAGAGGGGAGGTTTGGGAAGAAGGGAGGGGGGAGAGAGCTTTCAAGAATATTAAAACTACATACAATACACTGCAGTTTCCTCTCTGTATTAGTGTGGCCATGGTTGAAAACATTCCTCTTCTCCTTCTTCTCCTCCTCCTTCTTCTTCTCCTTCTTCTACTTCTCCTCTTCCTCCTTCTTCTTCTCCTTCTTCTTCTTCTCCTCCTTCTTCTTCTCCTCCTCCTCCTCCTTCTTCTTCTTCTTCTTTTTTTTTCATCTCCTCCTATTTGTCTCCTCTCTCCCTTCTCTTCCTTCCCTTCGGTCTGTATCTTTAAAACCCCTCCTCTTTCTCCTTTTCCCCTTTAGACTGTCGTTCCTATGCCTTTCAATCATCAATTTTCTTTTCTCTGTCACCTCTCTCACTTCTCTCTCTCTCACCTCTGAAATTCGCACTCTATAGTATTTCTCACATTAGGTTTTATCGCCCCGGTGAGGGTTTTATCGCCCCGATGAGGGTTTTATCGCCCCGATGAGTGTTTTATCGCCCCGATGAGTGTTTTATCGCCCCGAAAACAAAGAGAGAAGGACTAGATAGCTAGATTGATAGAAAAATTGGGCGTAAATTGATTTTTTTTTGTACTAAAAATGCCTCAAGTAAAAATGACACAGAAGTAGTACCTATAGGAGAATGCCATCATACCTACATAATATCTAGGAAAAATAATAATCAAACACATTATTGTTAACAAGATACCTACATGTGAGCTCTATACATCTATACTCTACCGACTCTGCCCTCTTAAAATACACTCATTTCCATGCCTGTCATACGTCATACATCACACCCTGTACACCTAACACATAGAAATGGAAAGAGATAAAGCCAAGGAAGAAGAAAGAGAAGGAAGAGGAAGAAGAAGAAGAGGAGGAGGAGGAGGAGGAGGAGGAGGAGGAGAGAAAAACAACACAAGAGAGAGAGATATTCTCCAAGAGTGTATAAAGAGAAGAAAGTGAGAGAGAGAGAAAGAAAGGCTTCTACATACAAATAAGAGCGAGATAGTAAAAGAGGATAACAGAGAGAGAGAGAGAAAGAGAAAGAGGGAGAGAGAGAGAGAAAGAGAGAGAGAGAGGGAGAGAGAGAGAAAAGGAAAGAAAAATTAAAGAAAAGAGAGAAAATACGGGAAATCCGTGACGGAATTTTCAATCATCGTATTCTCTCTCTCTCTCTCTCTCTCTCTCTCTCTCTCTCTCTCTCTCTTTATCTCCCCCATTTCCTGTTCTTCTATCTCTTTCTTTACAAGAGGATGACGTGTTTTTCTTTTCTTCTCTTTTTTTTTACACCCGTCTTTTTATCTCTCTCACTCCCCCTACTCCTCTCTGGCATTCTTTCACCCTTCTAACAAATAAGAAGTACTTGATATCAGTGATAGGTATTTGGAATTGATATAATCTCTCTCTCTCTCTCTTACTCACTCTCTTTAGTTCTCTCTCTCTCCCTTTTTAGTTCTGTCTCTCTCTCACACTCTTTAGTTCTCTCTCTCACTTGGGTTTCTCTCTCATTCACTCTTGTATACCTACCTAGTTCTACATAAGTACATATTTCTATCTATCTCTACTTCTAGTTACTAGTACCTGATGTCTACTCTACTGTCTTCTTCAGTTCGATTGGTCTTCTCTCTCTCTCTCTTTCTCACTCCTTTTTCTCTTTATCTCTCTCTTCTCATGGGAAAGAAAGATATAAAGAGAATGTAGTGAATGTGCTAAGAGAAGACGAATAAGAAGAAGAAAGAGGAGAAGAGAAGAAAATCTAGAAAACGAGAGAGAAGAAAAGATAAAATAAGGAGAGAGAGTGAGAGACCAAACCAAGTGGACTGTACCCCAGGGAAAAACAAAGGACAAAGAAAGGGAATAAGGAAAAGAGGAACAGAGAGAGAGAGAGAGAGAGAGAGAGAGAGAAAGAAAGAGAGAGAGATGGGAATAGAGAAGGATAGATTGATGATAAAAATAGGGAATGGGGTTAGCAAACACAAGTGGACTGTTACCATTGGGACTATAGAATAGAGAGAGATGGAAATCACAATGTGTGAGGGAGAAAGAGAGTGTCTTTGAGGGGATGATGTACAGAAAGAATAAGTGAAAGAGGGAGAGACGAGAAAGGAGAGAAAGAATGGGCGACAAATAGGGTATAAGAAACAGAAAGAGAGAAAACTAGAGAGAGAGAGAGAGAGAGAGAGAGGGAGAGGGAGAGAGAGAAAGGGAGAGAGAGAGGAAGAGAAAGGGAGAGTGGGAGAAAAAGGGAGGGAGAAAGTGAGTGAGTGAGTGAGAGAGAGAGGAAGAGGAAGGGAGAGAGGAGAGACAGAAAAACACTGAAAAGGGGCAAAAAAGTGGGAGAGAGAGAGAGAGAGAGAGAGAGAGGGGAATAGGATGGATGGGTGACTTAAACATTATATTGGGAATAAAGGGAGAACGGGCTCTAGTCTTGATTTTAAATCATTACATGAAAGAGAGAGAGAGGGGAATAGGATACTCTCCACACATCAACACAGATCTCTCCCTAGGGATGTCAAAGGGATAACGTTCCCATCTTAACCCTTTGAGTGACCCCTGACCCAAAACCTACCTTCCTACCAACCCAAAAAGTCAAGCATGTCAAGCATTCATGTCACAAGTTATACACCTTAATAATTTTTTACTACAGTCGGACCTGTATAATTGGGAATCCAAGGGACAGGTATTTTTTTCCCCCACTTATCCAGGTTTCCCTTTTAGACGGGTCCCAGGTTCATCTGTATTTGAATAGATCAGTTGCGCTTACTTGGGTGATGTTTCAAAGTCATAGAGCAGGAAAAATGAGGACCAACGGAATTTTTCTTTTTCTTCTACGACTTCTAGATACCGAGATAAATCGATTTAAAAAATACCGCGGTAACTCGTAAAGTTTGACGTCACGGCATACGCTCCCGTAGGCGATGACGTCATAATTCATGACTTCCGCTTCGTTTGTTTGTAGGCAACGCATATTTGAACTCTTTCATTAGAGCGGAAAATAACAAGCGGGGCCCGTCCCTCCGGGAATTTTTCGATCTTGGTTAAGGAAAATCAATATTTATGTACCTACCTATTTTATTTAATATTCAGTTTATTATTATTCTTGATTTGTTTTTTTGGTTTTACTTTTATGTAATGATTTAAAATCAAGACTAGAGCCCGTTCTCCCTTTATTCCCAATATAATGTTCAAGTCACCCATCCATTTATTGGCCTTGCTCGGCGTAGCTTAACATAGATGACGCTAAAACCGGTCTTAAATGATCGACTGAAGTGTTATCTAAAACTTTCTCGCTTTGAGTTCACAGGTCGTCGCGACAAATTTCGAGATCAGAGCTCATTTATGTAAGAAAATGTGAAAAAATCCTCCAAAAACCAGTTTTTTTGGTTTTTTGGCTTTAAGGTTTTCTGGACAAAATTTGCACCACCATTTTCGTAATC
>NW_007378531.1:60801-63406 GCF_000475195.1 Diaphorina citri
AGGGAATTTTCAGCCCCTTTTTTTTAGACGAGATACCTAAACAATGATGTGTTCTATTTTACTCAGCCAAATATTCTATTCTAAGTACTTACCCAAAGTTTTCTTCCTGATATGTGGATGTATTCCTTGTTCTGTCAGTCCTATGTTTCGCGTTTCTATCCTCCTATCCTTGCCATATCTCTCCTTTCCCTTGTCTTTATGTTTTTTATGGCGATGAGTTCTATACTCATCTTTATCATGATAATGGCTCTTTTGTCTGTCACTCATTTTTAGCCCGCCCTTCCTTTATTATTACGATAATAATAAAAACAGGTATTAGGGATGTGCTATTATATTCGCTTTGGTGTTGTCTGTCACTCTGTCTGTCTGTCCCCATAGAAGGACTTATCCAAAACTGGTCGACCTATATATCAAATTAAAGGTCTTTTTACCAGGAACACGAAAGTGGTGGTGCAAATTTTGTCCAGAGAACCAGGGGGATTTAGGGGACTTTTTCACATTTTCTCACACAAATGAGCTCTGATCTCGAAATTTGTCGCGACGACCTATAAACTCAAAACGAGAAAGTTTTAGATAACACTTCAGTCGTTATTTTAAGACCGGTTTTAGCGTCACCTGTGTTAAGCTACGCCGAGCAAGGCCAATAGATGGATGGGTGACTTAAACATTATATTGGGAATAAAGGGAGAACGGGCTCTAGTCTTGATTTTAAATCATTACATGAAAGTAAAATCAAAAAATCAATTCAAGAATAATAATAAACTGAATATTAAACAAATTAGGTAGGTACATAGGTACTGATTTTCTCTAACCACGATGAATACAATAGTCCGTCCCTTATAGCTTTTTATTACTATTGTAATAATAAAGGAAGGACGGACTAAAAATGGAGAAAGAAAGGCATGAATGATTATGATTTCGATTGTTGTTATTTCAATCACACTTCTTTTCCCCTCTCCTCCTCCTCCTCCTCCTCCCCTTATTCTATTTTGGGGCTTTTCGTTAAAAAATATAAAGAAAAGGAGAGGAAGAGTGGTTAGAAAAGGATAGCTGCACTAGAATTCGTATGAATGGACTCGGGGGAATTTCAACAGCTTATTCCCCTCTTTTTTTATTATTATTATTTCTTTATTTTATTTTTTATTTCTTCTCTTTTTCGGATGAGACTTCCCTCTGAAATGGCCAGTTTTTCTATCTTCTCCATTTTTTTTTTTTTTTTTTTTTTTTTTTTTTTTTTAACAAAATTTTCTCAAAAAGACAAATAGTTTTTCCCCCCAACACCCTCCCTCTCTCTCTCTCTCTCTCTCTCTTTCTCTCTCTGTTCCCAAAGGATTATTCCTTTTTCACCAAACGGCTTGGCGGCCCCTGATAATTGGAATGAGAAATGAATAAACTAACTGAGGAAGGGAGAGGGAAGAGCTAAGAGGACACCAGAAAGAACAATAAGAGAAAGAGGAGAAGGAGATAAAGAACAAGAAGGCGGAGAAAGAAGAAGAAGCGAGAGGGAGAGAGAAGTATAGTGTGAAAATAGGAGAAAGAGAGAGGGAGCGACAAAGGGAGAGAAAGAAAGAAGAGACTAAATTCACAAGAAGATTGGATGAGGAAAAGATAAAGAAGGAGAAGTTCGAAAAAGGGTGAGAAACAGAGAAAGAAAAAGAGAGAAGAGAGAGGAAAAATGAAGAAAAAGAGTTAGGTAGAAAGAGAGGAGGGAGAGAGGGAGAGAAAGAAAGCATAAAATGTAGGAGACAAAATGAATAATGAATATGTGTACCGGAAAACAAGAAGAATGAAAGACAGAGAGAGAGAAAGAGGGAAGGAGAGAGAGAGAGAGAGATAGATAGAGAGAGAGAGAGAGAGCGTGAGAGTGAGAGCACAAGTGAGAAAGAGAGAAAAAGAGTTAGGAAGAATGAGAGAGAGAGAGGTCAACCTTTATTCTCCATCTTTTTCGAGTGTCACCTGAGTTAGTGCTGATTTATTGAATTTGTTTTTCCGACTAAATCTCTCTCTCTCTCTCTCTCTCTCTTTCCCTCTCTCTTTCTCTCTCTATCTCTTATTCTCATATAATACGTACCTACATACAAACATGCCCACATATCTATAAAATACATTCCTTCTCTCCATTCTTTACCTTTTGCTCTCTCTCTCTCAGCTTGTAGTTATTTTTGAATACAATTACATTACTTTCCTTCCTATAGGATAAGGAAAGTAAAAAAAAAAACTAGTATAGCTCCGCTATACTGTAGTAATAGAAAGTAAAAAAACAGAACAGATTGTTACAAATATTAATTACGCTACCTAACCACAAGTTAGGAAGGGGAGCTGTGGCATTGCAACAAAAAAAAAAAAATGGGTAAATTTTGAAGAGAAATTAGAAAGAAAGAGAGAGAGAGAGGGAAACAGGGAGAACCGATTTAAAGTCCGAAACGAGAAAGTTTTAGATAACACTTCAGTCGTTATTTTAAGACCGGTTTTAGCGTCACCTGTGTTAAGCTACGCCGAGCAAGGTAAATAAATGGAATATTGAACTTTTTTTCTCCTCTTGTAATGCTACAATAATGCTCGCACCATTATCACGTTGTTCTACTAACTATTATAAACGTATGTA
>NW_007378531.1:63416-104501 GCF_000475195.1 Diaphorina citri
GCAATATATTGGGAATAAAGGGAGAACGGGCTGTAGTCTTGGTTTTAAATCATTACATGAAAGTAAAATCAAAAAATCAAATCAAGAATAATAATAAACTGAATATTAAACAAATTAGGTCATACATATAGGTACTGATTTTCTCTAATCACGATCGAATAAACTAGGGGCTAAAAAATTCCCGGAGGGACGGGCCCAGCTTGTTGTGTTCTATTTGTGATCTTTGTTGTATTTGTGTTTGAAAATATACAGGAGCGTAGTTCTGTGGTACTTGGGTTTCGTTTGGGTTGTTTTTTAAAAAATACTTACCTGAATTAGATATAGTTTTTATATTTTCTTTCTTTCTTGTTTTTCCTTGTTGTTATAATTTCTATGTAGCTAGGTAGATGAAATTATTATTTTCTTGTTTGTTTAGTAATTAGTAGAAGTCTATCGTCATAGGTCTTTGATGAACATATGTTTTATGCATAGGTCTTTGATGAACATATGTTTTATGTAGGTACGTAAACAGGATAAAGAGGATTTGCCTACTAGAAAACCCCTATGAATATTTTTTTCATTCCGGCTGAAAAGGAGAGAGAAAAAGAAAGAAAGAGGGAGAGAGAGGGGGGGGAGGAAGGAGTGAGACAGAGGAGAGAAAGAGAAAAAGGAGTCAAAAAAGAGAAAGAGAGAGATAGAGAGGGTATAAACGAGAACATAGTTCAAAGTAAAAAAAAAAAAGGAAAACTTTTCAAAATCCAACTTTTCAACTTTCTCCATTCAGAAAAAGAGAGAGACGGAGAGAGAGAGAAAGAGAGAGAGCGAGAGAAAGAGAGAGAGCGAGAGAAAGAGAGAGAAAAGAGAGAGAGAAAAGGAGAAAGTGAGAGAGAAAAACCTTGGGATCAAATTCCCTCCTAAGCAAGTTACCAAGTTTGTTTTATAAATTTAGAATATTTACACCCATTTCATCTCTTGATTCTTTTAAAACACCATGTGGGTGTGAGTGGGATAGAAAGTTCATTTTGTATCCTTGGAAAGCTAAAAAGTTGTTCTGTTGAATAAATACTCAAAACTGACATCTGAAACGGGAACACCTTCGCAACATAAAGAACAAAATGGACTCCCGTCCCCACTTGTCGTGAGTTTCATCCGATTTTTCCCCCGAATGTCCTGTAGGCAATTTAAATTACAAACGAGTGTCCCCACTACACACGACACGATTTTTTTTTCCTAACGACAAAAAAAGTCCTTGTAAAAGCATGGAGAGCATGGGCCTATTTCTATTCTGCGTGTGGAAAACATATGTTTTCCTTGCCAAATGATTACACTGTTTATAATGGATTTTCCAAGCCGCCACATGTGTTTTCCACTGCAAAAACAATCTGTTGTGCCTGCCTATTTGCTCATTGAAACACGTTTTCCTGGTGGTTATATTGTATCAATTGCCTCTACAACTTTCTACAAGGTGTCCAAAAGTTGACGGTACTTACTTATTTTCCGTGTCCGGAAAAACCAATGTCAACGTCAAATATTGCGCCAGTGTATTGCAGTCTTTAATGCCGTTATTTTTGGTCACACTGTATAGGCCAGTTTCAATGAGATATATCTGTCAGTGATTAATGTACCCAACATACTATAACCCAGGTAATACCCCCCTCAATGTACCTACCTGTACAAAGTGTACCTATAATCCAGGTATTATCCCCCTCAACACACCTGAGCATACTATAACCCAGGTGATACCCCCCTCAACACACTTGAGCATACTATAACCCAGGTAATACCCCCCTCACACACACTTGAGCATACTATAACCCAGGTAATACCCCCTCTCATCACATATGTTAATTTCAGTCAAGTTTCATGGTACTTGCACTTGTTCAGTTCGTTCAGTTATGGTCGTGTTTCTATCGTTTTTCACAGCCATTGATTTTCTAATGGGATTTTACCACGCTATACTTTTTCTCGTAGTATTCCAAGTTATATCTACTGTTTCTCGTAGTACACTTGGCTATATCTACTATTTCTGATTACTATTTCTACTGTTATTGGAATATAGTGTATCTCGGATAGTAGCTAGAGCTAGATAGTATGGTGTGGTATTGGATTAGGTTTCTGCCATTAATGATGTTATCGAGGATATTGATGCGGGCATTGCCAGCGCTATTCAAAATTAGTTTTCTTTGTCACTGTTTACCTGCCTCATTCGGCCACAATCTACCCTCCTCACATTAACGTTTCTAGCCTGAGTGAGACCGGGAAAAGTCAGCTGAAATTCGACATTAGTTTACCATTCTTTAGCCACTACCAATTTCGATCAAGTGCATCCTGAAAGAACAGTGGCCCGCTTTTGAACCACTTCAGGATGACAGCGGGCACTACCCACAGTTTGATCAAGTGCATCCTGAAAGAACAGTGGCCCGCTTTTGAACCACTTCAGGATGACAGCGGGCACTACCCACATTCACATGTACATCAAATGGACATTCACAAATTGATGGGCATAGATAGCCAAACCTATGCATAGTTACCACGCCCAAGTCAACTTCAAATCTATTGGGTACGGTACATTTCCATCCTCTCCAAATTTGAAGTCAAAGAGTCTTTAAAGTTACAAAGTCCAAGAGAGGTAAGACTTCAAAATACTACAATTCCGAGCCCTAAACTTCAAATTGCTACTACGTAAGGCAGTCAGAGTAATGTAATTAAAATGGTTGAGGACGGCTGAAATTTGCCCATCCTGTGACCAACCGATTTGAAATGGTCATGGTTGTTGTCCGTATTATCAATTGCAATGTCCGGGGATCATTTGGGCAAATCAGTACTAGCTTTGAATTCCTATGTCTGCTAATCCTCTTCTTGTTGTTCTGTAAGTTACAAAGTCCAAGAGAGGTAAGACTTCAAAATGCTACAATTCCGAGCCCTAAATTTCAAATTGCTACTACGTAAGGCAGTCAGAGTAATGTAATTAAAATGGTTGAGGACGGCTGAAATTTGCCCATCCTGTGACCAACCGATCGAGACCAAATGGACTGAATAGGAACTGGTCCGTGCCCAGAACAGATTTACCAGAACCTGAGAATTTGAAGTCCAAGAGTCTTTAAAGTTACAAAGTCCAAGAGAGGTAAGACTTCAAAATGCTACAATTCCGAGCCCTAAACTTCAAATTGCTACTACGTAAGGCAGTGAGAGTAATGTAATTAAAATGGTTGAGGACGGCTGTAATTTGCCCATCCTGTGACCAACCGATCGAGACCAAATGGACTGAATAGGAACTGGTCCGTGCCCAGAACAGATTTACCAGAACCTGAACCAACTGAATTACCCGGAATAATTTTCCACGACCAAACTTACCATTTACTATCGGACTTACTACAGTCGAACCTGTCTAAGTGGGACCCTGCTAAGTGGGAAAAAATCGTGACCCTTCATTTTTTACTAAAAAAAAACCTGTTTAAATGGGAAATTCGAGCCTCTATAAGTGGGAATGACTTTTTCCTAGCGACTCGGTTCGGAGCCTCTATAACTGGTGTGAGTGGGATAGAAATAGGGTTGCCAGACGTCCCGTATTTCCCGGGACGTCCCGTATTTCCCGGGACGTCCCGTATTTTGGACACTTTTCAAAATGTCCCGTACGGGACACGCGTGTCCCGTATTTTCCCAGTTTCACCATCTCCTCCTCCTCCGGTAATTAATCTTTACCAATGGAACAAATTAAAATTTTCTGTAGCACGCCGGATTCGAACCCCGGTGAACTTAAAATAGTGTTCAATTACACTATCTCTTGCACACAATTTTACCAATATCTCAATGGTAAAAAAGGTTTGTCAAAAAAATACAGTGTAACCAAAAATATGAGAAGTGAATAATTTCTAATTTCATTAATAAATCTGAAGAAAAAACATCAGTTGATTTTTAAAAATTGAGTGTTTTTTTTTCTTCCAAAAATTGCAGGGTGAGGGCTAGGGGGGGGGGTTAAAAAACTGCTTGTCCTAGGGTTGCCAGACGTCCCGTATTTCCCGGGACGTCCCGTATTTTGGGCACTTTTCAAAATGTCCCGTACGGGACACGCGTGTCCCGTATTTTCCACAGTTTCACCTCTCCTCCGGTAATTAATCTTTACCAATGTAACAAATTGAAATTTTCTGTAGCATGCCGGATTCGAACCCCGGTAGTGTAACCAAAAATACAGTGTAACCAAAAATATGAGAAGTGAAAAAATTTTAATTTCTAATTTCATTAATAAATCTGAAGAAAAAACAGTTGATTTTTAAAAATTGAGTGTTTTTTTTTCCTTCCAAAAATTGCAGGGTGAGGGCTAGGGGGGGGGGTTAAAAAACTGCTTGTCCCGTATTTTCATCCAAAATCCCGTTTTTTTTTACGTTTTAGGTCGCTTGTCCCGTTTTGGGCTGAAAATGATCTGGCAAACCTACTGATGTTTTCAAAGAGAGAAAAGGTGGATGAATTTCAAAGAGAGTGTCACCAAATTGGGACACCGAAGCCAAAGGGTTAATGCTAGTGCCTTGCCCTCTTGTGTGGGCACGGTTGATTATGACAACGCTGGCGCTGGTTTGCGGCAGCCCCCCTGACTAATTTCTTTGTTGCAGGGTTCCATTTTCTTCTTCTATGATTGATTTAGTTTTTTTTTTTCAAGTTTTCAATAGGTTTGATAGAGGGAACTGTAATTGCTAAGGTCTTATCGTCCAGAAATGGAAGAGAGAAGGAAGACAGGATAGGAGAAAGCCAGCCTTTCCGAGAACGAACATTATCCGTTTAGGATAGAATCCGCCCCGCGCGAGAATCGAACCTGCGGCACAGCGCTTACAAGGCAGACGAGCTACCCTCCAAGCGGGTTCCAAGACGTTTGATAGAGGGAACTGTAATTGCTAAGGTCTTATCGTCCAGAAATGGAAGAGAGAAGGAAGACAGTATAGGAGAAAGCCAGCCTTTCCGAGAACGAACATTATCCGTTTAGAATAGAATCCGCCCCGCGCGAGAATCGAACCTGCGGCACAGCGCTTACAAGGCAGACGAGCTACCCTCCAAGCTAACTAGGCTTCTTTAAAGGGTTCTACGCTTTTTCTCAACGGAATTCCATGACTTTTCCAGGACCAATGGAAAAACTTTGTAATTAACACACCTTAGTTATACTGTCGTGGTCGGCCATATCCATTGGTGCTTAGTAGGTACGAGTACTTATCGATTGGTTCATTGCACAAGTAGCTTAGGATACTCTATTATCTGGACACTTACATATCTATGGGGTCATCTTCATCTACTACTATCCTCAATCTAGTCGTAGTTGTATGTAGGGTTACTAGAAGTCTAGAAGCTCCTCAATCTTTCCTTCTGACAACCCATTTTATGAACATAAATTCTTGCTCTCAAGTCAGACTTTGGCAAAAAATTCGACCTTTACTTTAACATTGAAGTAAATTTTGGCCAATCAGATGTTTGGAAATGGATGCTTCAGTGCAGCTTGAGAGCCAGTACCTATCTACCTATTATGTTCATAACTATGGCCCTTGGTCCGGTTTGGACAATCAGATGGTCGGCAAGATAGTCCCATTATCCCAACATTTGAGGTTTTTTGGACTGCTGAAGAGATCTCCTAAACTCCTAATGTCCTAATAAGTCACTGGACTATTGTAATGGTCATTTTAAGCTGTGTAACGTCACTTTATAACTGCTGAGGTCATTTTATAAAAGGTTTTCTCTTTAACAACTTCTGTAATGTGTGAACTAATTTTAGTAATGCTACAAGTGCGATAAAGTTTTTTCTCTCTAATATTTTATATACGTCCCAACATTTTCGATGTGCTAATTTTTTTCTGGTACAGCCCCCAGTTCTTTGTTTCCAGGGTTGTATTCGCCAACATGATAATGATAATGTTTTCATAGTTGAGCTAATGTTTTCATAGTTGAGGTACAGAGGTGTGTTATTTATTATTGCTCCAACAATGTTTATTCCACAATGCATTGTTATGATTACTACTTCTAGCTTTGTGTTGTTATGTTGTTGTTATATTATTGTTGATGTTGTTGTTGTTGTTGATAGTGTGTTGTGCATATTGTTGAGTCTGTTGTGTATTATTTACATTTTTTACAATATTGTTGTGATAAGTTCACCTAATTTTGATACAGTATTTCTCGACATTACATCATCGACTTCTTTTCCTATCGCTGGCACTACCTATCGCCATTGTTAGACTATGTGTGAGATTTGTGAAGAGATTCTTGATGAAGATGTTCCCAGACTGTTACCTAACAACAGTTATGAGCCTCCAGAAGTCGAGATCATAATCATAGGTTAGGTTTTGCAGCCGACTACACGCTACTCAAAGTCGCGAGTCTATGCGTCCAATGTGATACGGGGCGCCAAGTTTTTCAGCTCTCAAGAGGAGCCCTTACCAATTTTTTTGCGGTCCGTGTTTGTCTCAAATGTGGGCCGCGACAGAAAAGAAGTTGAGAATGGCTGTTCTAGAGGTTCCCTCGGCTACAAGTGGTTCTAGGTACATGTTCCTCACGTCAGCTCGATACGATATTAGGTAAACAATGTAAAGAGACTTAAGCGAGAAATTGTAAAGAAACATACATTTGTTATAGAGAGAAACAATTAAAATACGTATGTATTTAACAGACTGTTTAAATTCTGAGGGATAGGAGGCGTATTTTATCCTGATGGGATAATGTTCGTTCTCGGAACGACTGGCTTTCTCCTATCCTGTCTTCCTTCTCTCTTCGATTTCGGGACGATAAGACCATAGCAGTTACAGTTCCCTCTGTCAAACTAAAAAAACTCTTCTAGTAGCTTTAACCCGTTGGAGATTCTGTTCAAGGTTCAGAACTTCGGTTATCTATGAGTCTAGTTTCTAGTTCTAGTCCATCTACTGTATATTTAACGCTAGTTCTTCGGGGTCAGGGTTTGTACTGTTTGTAGAATTTGTAGAGATCAAAACGAGCAACTTTGGTGAGCAAGACACTCAAAGTTGCGGGAGGAATCCATGGGTATAGAAATTTGGAACATGAGTGGGAGCAGAGGGAAGTGTCAGCTTTTACAATTTTTACACTTTTTTTTTAATTTTTTGCAATGTTATATTTCAAATTTTCGATTTACTCGTATATTCACATTCCATTGTTTGATTGATTTTTGACACTACTACAGTTCACTTTTCATTCAATATTCACAAATCTTGTCAATACAAGGTCGGTTGCCAGTTTTTCGCGATTATATCGTCAGAGATTGAAGTTTCCCTTGACGTACGTGGGTATATCTCTCGTCTGATGAATTCAATGGGAAAACTTGTCTTGCTTCGACAGTTCAATTTCATTTAAATTTTATAATTTTTTGCAATGTTATATTTCAAATTTTCGATTTACTCGTATATTCACATTCTATTGTTTGATTGATTTTTGACACTACTACAGTTCACTCTTCATTCAATATTCACAAATCTTGTCAATACAAGGACGGTTGCCAGTTTTTCGCGATTATATCGTCAGAGATTGAAGTTTTCCTTGACGTACGTGGGTATATCTCTCGTCTGATGAATTCAATGGGAAAACTTGTCTTGCTTCGACAGTTCAATTTCATTTAAATTTTAAAGGGTTTTAACGTCACAATAGTGCAATAGTCCTAAACTAAAAATGGACGCGGCACACAAGGGATCGGAAGAGACAGCCTTAACATAATAATGTACTGACGGGGTTTGTACCCTCCATTCGGCGACAAGCTACCCCCCCTCCTCACATTAACCTCACCCAGCCTGGGTGGGGTCCGAGAAAAGCCAGTACGTGATTGTCCACATGGTCACCCATCCGGATACCAACCACGCTCAACGTTGCGTAGCTTCAGTGATATATTGGAAACTGGTGTATTCAACGACTTCAACGTGTTCTTGAACCAGCCTTATTACCTCGGTGGATAGCGCGTCTGCCTTATAAGCGCTGGGTCGCGGGTTCGATTCCCGCCCGGGGCGGATTTTACCCTGAGTTTTAACGTAACAATAGTGCAATAGTCCTAAACTAAAAATGGACGCGGCACACAAGGAATCGGAAGAGACAGCCTTAACATAATAATGTACTGACGGGGTTTGTACCTTCCATTCGGTGACAAGCTACCCCCCTCCTCACATTAACCTCACCCAGTCTGAGTGGGGCCGAGAAAAGCCAGTACGCGATTGCCCACATGGTCACCCATCCGGATACCAACCTCCATTCGGCGACAAGCTACGCGCCTCCTCACATTAACCTCACCCAGTCTGAGTGGGGCCGAGAAAAGCCAGTACGCGATTGCCCACATGGTCACCCATCCGGATACCAACCACGCTCAACGTTGCATAGCTTCAGTGATATATTGGAAACTGGTGTATTCAACGACTTCAACGTGTTCTCGAACCAGCCTTATCACCTCGGTGGATAGCGCGTCTGCCTTATAAGCGCTGGGTCGCGGGTTCGATTCCCGCCCGGGGCGGATTTTACCCTGAAGGGATAAGGTTCGTTCTCGGAAAGGCTGAAATTCTCCTATCCTGTCTTCCTTCTCTCTTCCATTTCGGGACGATAAGACCCTAGCAGTTACAATTTCCTCTGTCAAACCTCTTGGGAAAAAACGTGCTGGCGCCACTGACATTCGGTTGCCCAGATGGTCACCCGTCCGGATACCAACCACGCGCAACGTTGCTTAACTTCAGTGAAACACTGGGAACTGGTGCATTCAACGTTCTATCGCCACTGACACCCCGTATAACTTTCCGCGGGTATTCTGGCACCAACTCTGTCTGCGGTTAGACTCTTATCTCTCGCGTCTTAGCAAACACGAAAGCGAACAGATACAGAATTACGGATACTTTTAGTGTGAATTTCGAGAAAAGCCAGTATGCGATTGCCCACATGGTCACCCATCTGGATACCAACCACGCGCAACGTTGTTTAACTTCAGCGAAACACTGGGAACTGGTGCATTTAACGTTCTATCGCTACTGACACCCCGTATAACTTTCCGCGGGTATTCTGGCACCAACTCGTGTCTGCGGTTAGACTCTTATCTCTCGCGTCTTAGCAAACACGAAAGCGAACAGATACAGAATTACGGATACTTTTAGTGTGAATTTCTCAGAACTCAGAATCTTAGATAAGGTTTCAACACAGCTGAATCACAGGTTGTTGGGTCTATCACAATTAGGAAACAGTTGGACTGGTAGAGAGTGTAAATAGCAATTTAGTTGAAAATTTTCAAGAGGTTTGATAGAAGGAACTGTAAATACCGAGATCTAAAGCTATGTCCACACGTCGACGCCTACTGAAACCGTACTCTGCCCCGACAACGTGTACATTCACCTCGTCGACCGACGACGTCGACTATGTGTGGACACAGATTTAGACTGTAACTACTTAAACTGTGTCCACTGTCCACACATAGTCGACCGGCCGTCGATCGACGAGATAAATCTATTCTGTCGAGGCAGTGTGGACGGTTCAGTCTACACTGTTGGAGTTCGAAGACCATTTTTATATGCAGTGTAGGTACTTTGGTTCCAAGTTTGCTGAGGGGCCTTAGTACTTTGGTTCTTGTTGAGGGACCTTAGTACTTTGGTTCTTGTTGAGGGACCTTAGTACTTTGGTTCTTGTTGAGGGACCTCGGTATATTCCATTGAGTGTTGCAGCGAGTTCTCACAGTTCTTAGTTCTTGGTCTCGTGACTGTGTTCTCATGTATGGTTGTGTTTTCTAATAAGTTAACACTGTGTGGTCGGTGAATCATGTTGGTAATACCCATGGGGACGTTTGTGTGTTTCGATAAATCGATTTTCAACGCAGAACCGTCGTAAAACTACGGAGAAGCAACCGATTTTCATCCAACCGGTTTTAATCCACATTCCCCCGGCAAAACCAACAAGTGCTTTACGGACTCATTTCCCATGGGGAAATGTAAAAAATATATCGATATATTTTTCGTGATATATCGATACATTTTCGGTTTTTGATATTTCGCAAAAGTCCCCATTTTCCCTATCCCTAATTTTCCTATGTAGGCAATCGATTGAAAAACCAGTTCCAACGATTTCCAGTCATTGCAAAATTGAGATATTGGAAAAATTGGTCAATCAATATCGGTAAATCGATGTCGATTTATAAGTATCCAATTCCCACGTCGCCTATCAGGTCGGCAGAATCTGCGTCTAGAAGTTCTCAGTGATAAACATCAAGGTGATCATGTTGTACGTCAGGTCCGATCTCGGGTGCCTCAGGGTATCGGGTTCAAATTTGGCCTTCATTTCAATTTATTATAGACTGGATCACTGGACCTTTTTTAGGGGAATTTTTTAGAAGGGCTTACAAAAGAGGCATTCGTTGCAAAATTGAGATATTGGAAAAATTGGTCAATCGATATCGGTAAATCGATGTCGATTTAATAGTATCCAATTTCCACGTCGCCTATCAGGTCGGCAGAAATTTCAATGTACATAAATAAAACTTAAACGTTTACGTTTCATTATCCCTTTTACCTTTACCATAACAGCAATGTTTGCAGGAGAAGAGTGAGAAACCACAATAATGCGGTGCAATAGTCCTACATACTGGACTTCGCACATAGGAATTTCGTCCGACAAAGACTCCCCCCCCATTTCAATGTACATAAATAAAACTTAAACGTTTACGTTTCATTATCCCTTTTACCTTTACCATAACAGCAATGTTTGCAGGAGAAGAGTGAGAAACCACAATAATGCGGTGCAATAGTCCTACATACTGGACTTCGCACATAGGAATTTCGTCCGACAAAGACTCCCCCCCATTTCAATGTACATAAATGAACCTTAAATGTTTACGTTTCATTATCCCTTTTACTTTTACCATAATCTTTTTGTCTTGAATACCTACCATACTACATAGTTGCCTACAGGATATTCTTTTAAAATGATTTAGGAGGGAGTGACGATGTTAACAAGTTGGCGAAACTCTGGAAGGTTCCCTATTTATGAAATCTCCAAGATTCTCGGATTTTTACTAGAAGATTTTCAGTTGCATGAATATTTTTTACATTCGTGAGACGAGACTTTTCTTTTAAAGAAGAGGACTTTTCCTTACTAAAAGTTTAAACGAGGTTTTTTTCGATAATGCGCTTTAACATGTTAATAAAAGTCGTTCTCACCGGTAAACAAGGTTTATACTATTCTAACGGAGCTGTTTTATTTGCTTGTTTCAGGTATGTACCAATTCAGCATTCCTCTAGCAAAAGTGAGCATTTGTGTGGCTTGAGAAATAAGTCAGGTTCATAGGTAAGTCTCTTATCAAATGATTTATCCAGTTTTACCATAACGGATATCTATATCCATTGGTGCTTAGTAGGTACGAGTACTTATCGATTGGTTCATTGCACAAGTAGCTTAGGAATCTTAGGATACTCTATTATCTGGACACTTATCTATAGGGTTATCTTCATCTACTACTATCCTCAATCTAGTCGTAGTTGTATGTAGGGTTACTAGAAGTCAAATCAAGCTCCTCAATTTTCCTTCTGACAACCATTTTATGAACATAAATTCTTGCTCTCAAGTCAGACTTTGGCAAAAAAATTCAACCTTTACTTTAACATTGGAGCAAATTTTGGTCAATCAGATGTTTGGAAATGGATGCTTCAGTGGAGCTTGAGAGCCCAGTATTTTCGGCCGTTTATTCGGTCTTTGTTTTTTTTTCGGCCTTTATTCGGAAATTACCATTTGGCGAAAGCTAAAGCCACTAAAACAACAACAGTCCAGTATTTTGTTCTTAACTTTGACCCTTGGTCCGGTGTGTCGGTCCTGAGTTCCCCAGTAACATAGTTATCAAAATCATTATCGGGAACATAATCGTCAACCATCACGATATAGTTCCATTATCCCGACATTTGAGGTTTTTTGGACTGCTGAAGAGATCTCCTAAACTCCTAATGTCCTAATAAGTCACTGGACTCTTGTAATGGTCATTTTAAGCTGTGTAACGTCACTTTATAACTGCTGAGGTCATTTTATAAAAGGTTTTTTCTCTGTAACAACTTCTGTGATGTGCTGATGTGTGAAATGATTTTAGTAATGCTACAAGTGAGATAAAGTTTTCTCTCTCTAATATTTCATATACGTCCCAACATGTGTGATGTGCTAATTTTTTTTCTGGTACAGCCCCCAGTTCTTTGTTTCCAGGGTTAGTATTCGCCAACGTGATAATGATAATGTTTTCATAGTTGAGCTAATTCTCTTTAACAACTTCTGTGATGTGTGAAATGATTTTAGTAATGCTACAAGTGCGATAAAGTTTTTTCTCTCTAATATTTTATATACGTCCCAACATTTGCGATGTGCTAATTTTTTTCTGGTACAGCCCCCAGTTCTTTGTTTCCAGGGTTAGTATTCGCCAACGTGATAATGATAATGTTTTCATAGTTGAGCTAATCCAGAACTTCTAATCATGCATGAGGTACATGTTTCTAGAACAGCCAGTCTCAACCTGTGGCCCGCCAAGTGGTGCGGCCCTTGGTAGCTTAAGCAGATAGACCTGATCAGGTGTCAGTTCTACCTGATAATGTGTATGCTCATCAGGTGTCAGCTATAGGTACCTGAGCAGGTGTACCTGTCAGGTCTACCAGATAGTGAGTGGCTGACGCAAGACACTATGCCATGGGAGCTAGTACTAAGTTGAGCTAATGTTTTCATAGTTGAGGTACAGAGGTACGTGTTATTTATTATTGCTCCAACAATGTTTATTCCACAATGCATTGTTATGATTACTACTTCTAGCTTGGTCTTGTTATGTTGTTGTTATATTATTGTTGATAGTGTGTTGTGCATATTGTTGAGTCTGTTGTGTATTATTTACATTTTTACTTTCCTTATCCTATAGGAAGGAAAGTAATGTAATCGGGTCAAAATTTCGATGGTCAGTTTTTAGTGCCAAAACACGTTGTTATGTTGTTGTTGTTATATTTTGTTGATGTTGTTGTTGATAGTGTGTTGTGCATATTGTTGAGTCTGTTGTGTATTATTTACATTTTTTACAATTGTTGTGATAAGTTCACCTAATTTTGATACAGTATTTATCGACATTACATCATCGACTTCTTTTCCTATCGCTGGCACTATCGCCATTGTTAGACTATGTGAGATTTGTGAAGAGATTCTTGATGAAGATGTTCCCAGACTGTTACCTAACAACAGTTATGAGTTGATAGAAACAATACATTAGGCAGTAATTCGTAATCTCCCTGCCTCTCTCTGTTACCTCTGAGCTTAGCCTTGTGACTCGTTGACTAAACCGAACCGTGTACCAAACAATTTATCATGTCTTTCTCTCTCTCGCTATCAATTCTCTTAGGTTTGGTTCAACATCCTCTACAGTCTCTACACCCAACACCACAACCTGTTTTCGTTCTCTCGGTCTTCTAGTAGCTTTAACCCGTTGGAGATTCTGTTCAAGGTTCAGAACTTCGGTTATCTATGAGTCTAGTTTCTAGTTCTAGTCCATCAATTGTTGTGATAAGTTCACCTAATTTTGATACAGTATTTCTCGACATTACATCATCGACTTCTTTTCCTATCGCTGGCACTATCGCCATTGTTAGACTATGTGTGAGATTTGTGAAGAGATTCTTGATGAAGATGTTCCCAGACTGTTACCTAACAACAGTTATGGATATTAGGTAAACAGTGTAAAGAGACTTAAGCGAGAAATTGTAAAGAAACATACATTTGTTATAGAGAGAAACAATTAAAATACGTATATATTTAACAGACTGTTTAAATTCTGAGGGATAGGAGAATTCTTTTCCTTCCTCCTCGCCAGCCTAGTTAGCTTAGTTGGTAGTGCGTCTGCCTTGTAAGCGCTAGGCCGCGAGTTCGATTCCCGCTCGGGGCGTATTTTATCCTGATGGGATAATGTTCGTTCTCGGAACGGCTGGCTTTCTCCTATCCTGTCTTCCTTCTCTCTTCGATTTCGGGACGATAAGACCATAGCAGTTACAGTTCCCCCTGTCAAACTAAAGGGTTTTAACGTCACACTAGTGCAATAGTCCTAAACTAAAAATGGACGCGGCACACAAGGAATCGGAAGAGACAGCCTTAACATAATAATGTACTGACGGGGTTTGTACCCTCCATTCGGCGACAAGCTACCCCCCCTCCTCACATTAACCTCACCCAGCCTGGGTGGGGTCCGAGAAAAGCCAGTACGTGATTGTCCACATGGTCACCCATCCGGATACCAACCACGCTCAACGTTGCGTAGCTTCAGTGATATATTGGAAACTGGTGTATTCAACGACTTCAACGTGTTCTTGAACCAGCCTTATTACCTCGGTGGATAGCGCGTCTGCCTTATAAGCGCTGGGTCGCGGGTTCGATTCCCGCCCGGGGCGGATTTTACCCTGAAGGGATAAGGTTCGTTCTCGGAAAGGCTGAAATTCTCCTATCCTGTCTTCCTTCTCTCTTCCATTTCGGGACGATAAGACCCTAGCAGTTACAATTTCCTCTGTCAAACCTCTTGGGAAAAAACGTGCTGGCGCCACTGACATTCGGTTGCCCAGATGGTCACCCGTCCGGATACCAACCACGCGCAACGTTGCTTAACTTCAGTGAAACACTGGGAACTGGTGCATTCAACGTTCTATCGCCACTGACACCCCGTATAACTTTCCGCGGGTATTCTGGCACCAACTCTGTCTGCGGTTAGACTCTTATCTCTCGCGTCTTAGCAAACACGAAAGCGAACAGATACAGAATTACGGATACTTTTAGTGTGAATTTCTCAGAACTCAGAATCTTAGATAAGGTTTCAACACAGCTGAATCACATCACAGGTTGTTGGGTCTATCACAATTAGGAAACAGTTGGACTGGTAGATAGTGTAAATAGCAATTTAGTTGAAAATTTTCAAGAGGTTTGATAGAAGGAACTGTAAATACCGAGATCTAAAGCTATGTCCACACGTCATCGCAAAATTGAGATATTGGAAAAATTGGTCAATCGATATCGGTAAATCGATGTCGGTTTAATAGTATCCAATTTCCACGTCGCCTATCAGGTCGGCAGAATCTGCGTCTAGAAGTTCTCAGTGATAAACATCAAGGTGATCATGCAAGAGGTTTGATAGAAGGAACTGTAAATACCGAGATCTAAAGCTATGTCCACACGTCGACGTCTACTGAAACCGTACTTTGCCTCGACAACATGTAGATTCACCTCTTCGATCGAAGACGTCGACTATGTGTGGACACAGCTTTAGACTGTAACTACTTAAACTGTGTCCACTGTCCACACATAGTCCACCGGCCGTCGATCGACGAGATAAATCTATTCTGTCGAGGCAGTGTGGACGGTTCAGTCTACACTGTTGGAGTTCGAAGACCATTTTTGTTACAACCGGGTAAATTGGTATCTAATGGACATATACGGAATAACGATAAAGATGAAGTACCTAGATCTGATCCAATGCTAAAAAATGATGTACAAAATGCTGAAAGAAGATATTGACCTATTACCTAACCCTATCCTCACAAGTGGGAAGTGGGACATGATACTCAGGAATTAACCTTTCCAATTGGTGTGTCCAATAAAAATTTATCTTTGGCCAATCATCTGGTAATAACTCCTTTCTCAAACTATTACAGGTGAAATATCTTCTCAATAAGGCCAGCCACTCACTATCAAGTAGACCTGACGAAAGGTACACCTGATCAGGTCTACTCGGCAGAATCTGCGTCTAGAAGTTCTCAGTGATAAACATCAAGGTGATCATGTTATACGTCAGGTCCGATCTCGGATGCCTCAGGGTCTCGGGTTCGCATTTGGCCTTCATTTCAATTTATTATAGACTGGATCACTGGACCTTTTTTAGGGGAATTTTTTAGAAGGGCTTACAAAAGAGGCATTCCGTGAGTCGAAACTTTCTTGGACATTCTTTTAAAATGATTTAGGAGGGAGTGACGATGTTAACAAGTTGGCGAAACCCTGGAAGGTTCCCTATTTATGAAATCTCCAAGATTCTAGGATTTTTACTGGATGATTTTCAGTTGCATGAATATTTTTTCCCCCTTTAAAGCGCTTTAACACTACGTACAGTAGGTCGTTCGCGCATGAATATTTTTTACATTCGTGAGACGAGACTTTTCTTTTAAAGAAGAGGACTTTTCTTTACTAAAAGTTTAAACAAGGTTTTTTTTCGATAATGCGCTTTAACATGTTAATAAAAGTCGTTCTCACCGTTAAACAAGGTTTATGCTATTCTAACGGAGCTGTTTTATTTGCTTGTTTCAGGTATGTACCAATCCAGCATTCCTCTAGCAAAACTGAGCATTTGTGTGGCTTGAGAAATAAGTCAGGTTCACAGGTAAGTCTCTTATCAAATGATTTATCCAGTTTTACCATAACCATATCCATTGGTGCTTAGTAGGTACGAGTACATCGATTGGTTCATTGCACAAGTAGATTAGGATACTCTATTATCTGGACACTTATCCATGGGGTCATCTTCATCTACTACTATCCTCAATCTAGTCGTAGTTGTATGTAGGGTTACTAGAAGTCAAATCAAGCTCCTCAATCTTTCCTTCTGACAACCCATTTTATGAACATAAATTCTTGCTCTCAAGTCAGACTTTGGCAAAAAAATTCGACCTTTACTTTAACATTGAAGCAAATTTTGGCCAATCAGATGTTTGGAAATGGATGCTTCAGTGGAGCTTGAGAGCCAGTACCTATCTACCTATTATGTTCATAACAATGGCCCTTGGTCCGGTTTGGACAATCAGGTGTTTGGAATGGATACTTCAGTGGAGCTTGAGAGCCCAGTATTTTCGGCCGTTTATTCGGTCTTTCTTTTTTTTTCGGCCTTTATTCGGAAATTACCATTTGGCGAAAGCTAAAGCCACTTAAACAACAACAGTCCAGTATTTTGTTCATAACTTTGGCCCTTGGTCCGGTGTGTCGGTCCTGAGTTCCCCAGTAACATAGTTATCAAAATCATTATCGGGAACATAATCGTCAACCATCACGATAATTATTTAAAATTTTGGTTCCACCATGTTTTTTTTTCAATGTTTATAGAATATTGTAGATAGATTATAGAAGTTGAATGGGAGAACTTGTTAATAATGTTTATATGCAAAATGTTTAGTACTAAGGTACCTACGTCCCACATTGGAATCGAAGACGAGCGATATTAAGTAGCGCGTAGTCGCCTGGAAAACCAAACCTATGAAAATGATAGAAACTTAAGAGACCCTCTATGAACTCTAGAAGTCGAGATCATTATCATTGGTTTTGCAGCCGACTACACGTTACTCAAAGTCGCGAGTCTATGCGTCCAATGTGAGACGGGGCGCCAAGTTTTTCAGCTCTCAAGAGGGGTCCTTATCGATCTTTTGCTTGAGTAAGTAGTCTTATAGAAGAGCTATAAAAATAAGGAGTCGTTATGAAGGACACTCATTGGTCTTATTACTATGGTAGTATGGATTTAGCTATGCATATGGTTCTCGTATTCTCCAATTACTTTGGTACCAATACCACCAGTGGAGCAGTTATAGCCTACTGAATTGGTAGTCGTTAGCCTTACAAATGATATCTCTTGGCTAGGGATTCAGGATGTTTAGGGGTTTTAAGAGTACAAAAACTAGGAAGCATACCGGTTGGGGATCATGAGAAGCGCATTGGATTATCCAGTAAATCTGGATGAATTCAGGAAATATTAGATATGTAAATGGAGATCTTTTGCGGTCCATGTGAAGTTTGGAGCACTCAAATGTGGGCCGCGACAGAAAACAAGTTGAGAATGGCTGTTCTAGAGGTTCCCTCGGCTACAAGTGGTTCTAAGTACATGTTCCTCACGTCAGCTCAATTAGAGATCCCAATACCACTATAATCGAGGTGAACCGAACACTTATCTATAGGTGTAAGAAGGACATGCTACGAGAAGGCTCCAATAGCTTGTATGCTGGACTCATCTAGAAACCGTATATATCCTTTCCGTTCCATTTTAAATGATGGGTTGGTTGAGAAAACCGTGGATATAGGTCACTATGCCGTGGATATAGGTCACTATGCCTTCGTCAACATAAATTGTTTAGTGCGGGGAAAAGTGATGTTAGGATTTGGGAGCCTGTAGGAAGTCCTGAATGCTTCATAGTCATACCCCCATACTGCCCCATAGTCAAATCCTTTACTTCCATAAGTAGGTGATGTTGTTGGTGTTGTTGTTGTTGTTGTTGTTGTTGGTGGTGTTGTTGGTGTCGTTGTTGTTGTTGTTGTTGTTGTTGTTGTTGTTGTTGTTGTTGTTGTTGTTGTTGATGTAGCGGCAGAAGCATACCGGTTGGGGATCATGAGAAGCGCATTGGATTATCCAGTAAATCTGGATGAATTCAGGAAATATTAGATATGTAAATACTCTTGGCTGGGAATTCAGGATGTTTATGGCTTTTTAAGAGGACAAAAAATAAGAAGCATACCGGTTGGGGATCATGAGAAGCGCATTGGATTATCCAGTAAATCTGGATGAATTCAGGAAATATTAGATATGTAAATGGATGCCGACTTGGTAATTATAGGAAGAGGTCTTGTTTGAAATCCTTTTCAAAGCATTCTGGTACCTATTACTTTGGTATTAACTTGCTATCCTTACATTACAAATGATGTTGTTTATGGGGTAATTATTCAGGATGTTCAGGATTTTTAATGAAGTTATTTATAATTTCAAAGAGAAAAAAATAACTAGTAAGCACCCCGACATGGGGAGAGGGAAAAATTAAAATATATATTTAACAAACTGCTCCGCCTAACAGTTGCCTAAAGAGACAGCATAAAATTAATTAAGGTGATCCAAACATGGTCGACCGTCCGTCAATCGACATCGAGGTGAATCTATGTTATCGAGGCAGTGTGGACGGTGCAGTCGACATAGATCGACGGCCGGTTGACCATGAGTGGACACACCTTAACTCCCTGGAAGATAATATACGAGAGAGAAGAGTTGGTATCGGGTACCCTAATAGATTCAGTCAGGAGACTAGCAATCGGTTTCAAAACAGTGGACCATATAAATTGTGGAAAATTACACAAAATAAATTAAAATACTCACCTATCATTTCGCACTTGGAAAAGTTCAAAATTGGGAGATTGAACTCCAAGTCATCATCATTTGGAGCTACAACCCTGTGTGGGCTTAGGCCTCTGTCACAACTCGTCTCCACAACCCTCTATCCGCCATTAGACTGACTGCTTCTTCAATGTTCATTTTTTGCAGATCTTCATTGATATCCATCTCAGGATTGGTCGTCCCACTCTTCTTGGTCGATTGACTCCTAGAGATGGAAACTACAAATACACGATATTTAAAAGCGAAAATTGGAACTTTAAATTTCAAATACAAGATCTTCAAAATCTCGACGAAACTTGCCGTTCAACAATAGCAGTAGTATTTAACCCTTGCCCTAACCCTGACCCTAGCCCCGACAATGCCCTAACCCAAACCCTAACAAAAGAAGCAGCAGGGACAGTCTTTAACCCATCAAATATACGAGACCTTGTTTAGACTGCTGGGGTAAAGGGACTTTTCAGTCCTATTCGGGCATGATAAACAAGGTATATTCTATTCTTTTCTATTCTATTCTATTCTATTCTAGTAGTCAATGTATGGCAGAACTAGATGGTACGTGTAGAACTAGTAGAAGTAAATAATGAAGTCGGATGATAATTATATTTTGAAACAAAGGGAAATGATAAAACTTCATCAAGATATTGTACAACTCGTGGCGAAAATCGGTTGCTTCTCCGTAGTTTTACGACGGTTCTGCGTTGAAAATCGATTTATCGAAACACACAAACGTCCCCATGGGAAAATGAGTCCGTAAAGCACTTGTTGGTTTTGCCGGGGGAATGTGGATTAAAACCGGTTGACTAGATACATCTTCGGATAAAGTTGTTCCTTTGACGTCAGTATTTACGTCAGTGGTACCTCTGTCTAGGCATAGTCTTTAGTCTAAAACGCACGAGGAAATTGGACATGTTTAATGTTTATGTTATGTCACACTCGGTGTGTTATGTCATGTTTATGGTGGGCTTCCTCAAAATTGGATAATTGGGCATGCTAAGAAGCTTTTCAAATTTTCACGCACCCTGCCCTGAAGGCTATCAAGTTCATCAACGTCAAACTGTTTCGAACGGCCAACGACAAACCGGCCGAAAGGCCATTGCTACAACAACATCAACTTTTTGCTTACCATTTGCTTTACTGGCCGTCAGACTTGGTTAAGCACATACTTGTAGCGTAAAAAAATGAAAATTAGGCAAATACCGAGCACCCAAGCCAAACAAAGCATAAAATGTGCATTTAACATGCTCAATACTCTGTAGCTGAATATTTAAGAGCACTAACTCTCAACTTGGATGTGCTGATTCCAAATCCCGGTCGGGAAGGAAATTTTCTATTGGACTTTTACGTTTTCAGATAGGCATAGATGTAAAAGAGTGAAGTAAGACGAAAGTACCAAGGGATAAGGTATTTGGGCTCGTGGCTTCAAATATTGAAAATTTACCAAAAACCTAGGTACCAAACAAAGCATAAAATGTCCATTCTACACAACACAATAAGTTTAATGCACTTTAGCTCAGATAGCTCTGAGATTCCAATTGACTAATTACATATTGTTCGTTCTTAATTGCAGCGCGTATTATTTTCCTTCTTGTTTTCTCTATTCTTCATTGGAGTACCCAGGTATAACTCGCAAAGCCATTGGCCTTATCAGCAAAGTTGGCAAAATGGTAGAGAATGGCAATGTCACAGCCAAAGCCGCACCTGTGTATCCAATATATACAGGGTGTCCCGTGACTACCTATATACATTTTAAGGGTGGTCCATACAAAGACACCTACTCTTTTACAATAGACTGCTGTGACTAGTATCTTTCTAACTTTTATCTAAAATTAAAAAAAAAAACTATTTGACCAAATAATAATAGAGCTCTATCAGGAGGATTGAGAGTTAGGTGGTATTATGTTGAGAGTTTTGGGTCATTTGGAAACATATAACCGTAAGAAAAATGTCAATACATAGGATGTCTAATATAAACCTAACCAATAAACAACGTCAAACATTCATTGCGTAGTACCAAATCTGAGCTCAAGATCAATCTTGGCTTCCCCTAAAGATCCATCTTATCAAAGTCTGGTTGGATATCTATCAAGATATAGTAGGTACTCCTTTTGACCGGTAAAGAGATTAAAACCAACAACAAAACTCTAGGGTCAGCGACTGAATTGACTACAAAGATAAAGTACTAAAAACAAATTACTGTTCCAAATTTAAAATGTCACAGTATCTGGGTACTACCTGGTCCTTAACATCCTTGTATATTCAAGAAGAATTCTCAGATTTATCATTAGGCCAGCTACTCACTATCAGGTAGACCCGACGACACGTATACCTGACACCTGATGAGCACACACCTTATCAGGTAAACCTGACAGGTACGGCTGAAAAGGTCCGTCTGTCAGGTCTACCTGATGAGGACACACACACTATCAGGTAGACCTGATCAGGTGTACCTTTCGTCAGGTCTACTTGATAGTGAGTGGCTGGCCTTATTGAGAAGATATTTAAGTTACCTTGGATTTGCATTTTGCACACACTTGAGATCATATTGGTACGGCGGATATTCCAATGTATACCCTCTGGAGAAATCCTTAGTCCTTACGTGTGAGTACGATATTCATAGAAAATAAATTATTTATTAACCGAAGATGGTTAAAAATAAGGTTAAAAGTTCGCAGGTTCTTTCATAATGCTACGGAAAGTGAGGATGAAGGTATTATCTTATGTACAGGACCCTCTAGTGAAAAATAACTACTTACGCCGCACCGCAGCAAAGGAAATAAGATTCAGAATAAGGAAAAGGCACGACGTGATTCGAACAATGGTAGATATCTTTGTTTTTCTGCTGATGGTGAAAAATAAGGTTATTAAATTCCTCTGACAATTCACACAATCAAGCTTCCAACTAATGGTGAAAAATAAGGTTTTAAAATTCCTCTGACAATTCACACAATCAAGCTTCCAACTAGTGAATAAAGGGTTTACCGTCCAGCGCACCTATATTCTAGTAGTGTCACATAATAAGTAATAGGTATAATACTGACAGGTAATGGGGTCATATCATCACTTAGTCTGGGTTACATCGGGCCGGGCTGGGCAGATAATAGAGCAAACTCGAGTAGTGCATAATAATGATTAGTTGATTAGTGACGTTCACTTAATAGCTTGATACACTATGAATAAAGGGTTTACCATCCAGCGCACCTATATTCTAGTAGTGTCACATAATAGGTAATACTGACAGGTAATGGGGTCATGTCATCACTTAGTCTGGGTTACATCGGGCTGGGCAGATAATAGAACAAACTCGAGTAGTGCATAATAATGATTAGTTGATTAGTGAGGTTCACTTAATAGCTTGATACACTAGCGTGCAAAAATTCTGCACAAACCGAGCTTGTCACCGAATTCAGGGTAAAATTCTCGTCAATATAAAGACCTCTCTTATACTGTGGTGTTAAAAATTGTGAAAATCACAATATGAGCTTTTATATGACACCAAAAAATTTTAAAAAATAATTTTCAAACACGATTTTTTTCACCTGAATGTACGTAACAAATGGAGATATGTTATAGTGACATACATCCAGAGAGGTGTTATCAGTACATAGCTTGGGGGGTTATGTACTCATGTGGGAGATTGTGGGAGTATAGAGGATGATGATGATGAGGATGTTACAGTAACAGAGGTGTGTGGGAGTGAGATGCATACACAGGGAAGAGGATAGTGTTCTGTTCCCCTAGAAAGCTGAAAGAGGTCAGGGGGTGTTGGTGGGCACACCCATAAAGGGACACCTATATCTCTATGTATTCTACTCTTCTTAATTAGTTCAACATAATTAGTAGGTATACTCTCCATAATTATTAGTTCACCACTTTAAGTAGTTCAAGTTTGCAAAATTTGTAATTTGTAAATTAAACTTTACAATGTCCTTTCAAGAGGTTTGATAGAAGGAACTGTAAATACCGAGATCTAAAGCTATGTCCACACGTCGACGCCTACTGAAACCGTACTTGTCAGGTCTACCTGATAGTGTGTGTGTGTGTGCTCATCAGGTAGACCTGACAGACGGACCTTTTCAGCCGTACCTGTCAGGTTTACCTGATAAGGGATAGTGTGTGTGTGTGTGCTCATCAGGTAGACCTGACAGACGGACCTTTTCAGCCGTACCTGTCAGGTTTACCTGATAAGGTGTGTGCTCATCAGGTGTCAGATATACCTGTCGTCGAGTCTACCTGATAGTGAGTAGTTGGCCTAAGGATGAATCTGAGAATTCTTAAGACACAAGGATGTTAAGGACCAGGTAGTACCCAGATAATGTGACATTTTAAATTTGGAACAGTAATTTGTTTTTAGTACTTTATCTTTGTAGTCGGTTCAGTCACCGACCCTAGAGTTTTGTTGTTGGTTTTAATCTCTTTACCGGTCAAAACGAGTACTATATCTTGATAGATATCCAACCAGACTTTGATAAGATGGATCTTTAGGGGAAGCCAAGATTGATCGTGAGCTTAGATTTGGTACTACTACGCAATGAATGTTTGACGTTGTTTATTGGTTAGGTTTATATTAGACATCCTATGTATTGACATTTTTCTTACCGTTATATGTTTCCAAATCAAGTATCCACAAACATAATTATAATGGTAAGCAAAAAGTTGATGTTGTTGTAGCAATGGCCTTTCGGCCGGTTTGTCGTTGGCCGTTCGAAACAGTTTGACGTTGATGAAGTAACTTGATAGCCTTCAGGGCAGGGTGCGTGAAAATTTGAAAAGCTTCTTAGCATGCCCAATCATCCAATTTTGAGGAAGCCCACCATAAACATGACATAACACACCGAGTGTGACATAACATAAACACTGAACATAAACATTAAACATGTCCAATTTCCTCGTGCGTTTTAGACTAAAGACTATGCCTAGACAGAGGTACCACTGACGTAAATACTGAACATGTACGGAATAATATAACGGTGAAGTATCAATGGAGTAACAGAGTATCACTATCTGATCCAAGTACATACTAACTTACTAAAAATGGTATACAAAATGCTGAAAGAAGATATTGACCCATTACCTAACCCTATCCTCACAAGTGGGAAGTGGGACATGATACTCAGGAATTAACCTTAGTGGTGGTGTCTACTAGATAAAATTCACTATCAGCCATTCAGCCATAGATAAAATTCTCTTCACAACAGCTTGTTTATTCTCACAACATATTAAACGGATAGGGAATTGATTTACAACTTTAACCTAGAGTGGATTAATTCCATTGCCAAATATTTGTTTGAGAACAAATTGCCAAATTTTCGCTGGCGAAATTCGTTTTACAAAATTTATGGCCTCGTAATTTTTTTAAAATTTTGGTTCCACCATGGTTTTTTTCAATGTTTATAGAATATTGTAGATAGATTATAGAAGTTGAATGGGAGAACTTGTTAATAATGTTTATATGCAAAATGTTTGTTTCAATGTAGTTAGTAGGAGAGTGTACGGAGGTAATCCGTGCTGAACTGAAATGAGAACTGATTTATTAGCTTTTTTTGCTAATTAATTAACATTCCAATAAGTGTATGAGAGCGATGAAAATTTCACATGGCTGGGAAATGTATTAACTAATAACAATAATATGTAGTGATTATTTATACTGCTAAACAGTTAGCTGCTTGAATAGGACTGAAATGTATTGCTTGTTCCTAGGAATTCTATTCACACAATTTTTTTCTAAAAGTTTTTTTTTTCGAACTAAGCGCTTTAACACTTTTAAGAAGGTCGTTCGCGCCGGATCAAGAGGTTTAATAGAGGGGACTGTAACTGCCAAAGTCTTATCGTCCCGAAAGCGAAGAGAGAAGGAATAGGAGAAAGCCAGCTGTTCCAAGAGCGAACCTTATCTAGGACACTCATTCAGTGCAGCTTGAGAGCCAGTACCTATTATGTTCATAACTATGGCCCTTGGTCCGGTTTGGACAATCAGATGTTTGGAATGGATGCTAGGACACTCTAGGATAAAATCCGCCCCGAGTGGGAATCCAACCCGTGACCTAGCGCTTAATTGGCAGACGCGCTGACTTCTAAACTAACTAGGCTGGCTTTCTATCGGTTCATTAAAAATATGTAGATCAAGTTTTGTCATCTTCAGTAGGTACCTAAGTAGTCTAATAGATGAACTATAAATAATAAGGAGTATTTATGAAGGACGCTTATTGGTCTTATTACTATGGTAATATGGATTTAGCTATGCATATGGTTCCCGTATTCTCCAATTACTTTGGTACCAATACTACCATTACCACCAATGGAGTAGTTATAGCTTACTCCATTGGTACTCGTTAGCCTTACAAATGATAACTGTAAATAATAAGGAGTATTTATGAAGGACGCTTATTGATCTTATTACTATGGTAATATGGATTTAGCTATGCATTTGCATATGGTTCTCGTATTCTTCAATTACTTTGGTACCAATACTACCATTACCACCAATGGAGTAGTTATAGCTTACTCCATTGGTACTCGTTAGCCTTACAAATGATACTTCTTGGCTGGGAATTCAGGATGTTTATGGCTTTTTAAGAGGACAAAAACTAGGAAGCATACCGGTTGGGGATCATGAGAAGCGCATTGGATTATCCAGTACTTTACTTACTTACTTAGTAAGTAAGTAAGTAAGTAAGAAGTATCCAGTAATTCTGGATGAATTCAGGAAATATTATATATGTAAATGGATGCCGACTTGGTAATTATAGGAAGAGGTCTTGTTTGAAATCCTTTTCAAAGCATTCTGGTACCTATTACTTTGGTATTAACTTGCTATCCTTACATTACAAATGATGTTGTTTATGGGGTAATTATTCAGGATGTTCAGGATTTTTAATGAAGTTATTTATAATTTCAAAGAGAAAAAAATAACTAGTAAGCACCCCGACATGGGGAGAGGGAAAAATTAAAATATATATTTAACAAACTGCTCCGCCTAACAGTTGCCTAAAGAGACAGCATAAAATTAATTAAGGTGATATTTTTCTTATTTTACTTGGTCGTGGCTTGAGTCTTTTTCTTTACGACAATGATTTCAAGATTCGAACCAATCATAACCGCTTTAATTGGTCTGAAATCCCGTAGTTTCATTTGATCCCCCGTATCGTGGATGTGGAAATACGCGAGTTTATTGCCATTTTAGGGGTCAAATTTTCAACTCGAAAAAAATGTTTCGAAAATGAACTTTCACAAAAAACTCACAACGTTGCTTGTTTGTTTGGGTAATAAATTTGGATTCAAGGTTTTTTGTGTTGTTAAATATAAAATGTACATTGTGTTGACCATTGCAGTCCTCCATTATTATATTATTCCGACTGTTGTGTTCTCTATTGAATTGAATGGAAGCATATTCATATATCACATGAGTCCCAGCAGGGGAATTATGAAATGTTTCATTTAGATTGGTTGATCCCGTTTCATTTAAAAGTTGTGCTTTAGCATCTGAATTGTTCTTACAGGGTTCCTACACACGATTATAGTAGTGGTCTTTTTCTGGACAACAATCGAAGTGTCTATTCCCATCTACTGATGGACAAATTAACCATTTAGATGTTAAAGCAATAAGAGTTCTTTTTAATGACTCTATAGATTACTAGCTGAATTCCGTCGCTTCGCTCCGGAATCCCGCTAGTTCATCCCGAGGCATGGCCAAACTTGTGGAAAAGGCATGGCCGAACTTGAGGCATGGCCAAACTTGTGGAAAAGGCATGGCCGAACTTGAGGCATGGCCAAACTTGTGGAAAAGGCATGGCCGAACTTGAGGCATGGCCAAACTTGTGGAAAAGGCATGGCCGAACTTGTATTTGTCAAACTAAAAACATAAACGAAACTCAAATATTAGGGGAGCGAGGAAAAGTTTTCTCTCCCGCAGTCTTTGCACTCTGTGTATTTCTTATGGTGATTTTAGTGATCAAAAATTGATCATATCTCAGGATCGGTTTAGATTTTCGCAAAATCCTTTCTTATTGCACACCTAGACCATAAAAGGAATATTCCTACCAAATTTCAGCTTTCTAGGTGTTGTGGTTCTAGAGATAGAGCGATCAGTGTGTGAACTATGAAATGTGAACTGTGAATGGATCTCGTTCTTATAATATAAGAAAGATTGTGTTGTGTAGAATGGACATTTTATGCTTTGTTTGTTTGGTACCTAGGTTTTTGGTAAATTTTCAATATTTAAAGCCACGAGCTCAAATACCTTATCCCTTGGTACTTTCGACTTACTTCATTCTTTTACATCTATGCCTATCTGAAAAGGTAAAAGTCCAATAGAAAATTTCCTTCCCGACCAGGATTTGGAATCAGCACTTCTAAGTTGAGAGTTAGTGCTCTTAAATATTCAGGTACAGAGTATTAAGCATGTTAAATGCACATTTTATGCTTTGTTTGGCTTGGGTGCTCGGTATTTGCCTAATTTTCATTTTTTTTACGCTACAAGTATGTGCTTAACCAAGTCTGACGGCCAGTAAAGTGTCTAATATCCAACATTTTGCCAGAATATGCTCTTAAGAATCATTAACCTACTTTAATGATGTACAGGTGTAGTGGTTTCACCTGGCAAAACTGAAGAAAAGCATATAAAATCATTATAAATTCCATCTAACTACATAGGTGTAGACAACTAAAGAAAATCTTATAGGTAAATTCATTATGAATTCCATCTAGGTAGGTACATATGTATAAGAATTGAAGAAAATGAATCATGTGCTAGCTACCGCATTCCTACAAGACAATAGTAGAGCAAATCATATCTATGACACCATTAAGGAAGAATTAGATAGAATAGAGACTCTGACACAGTCACACTTCAGAAGAAACCCAAAGAAAGAGAACTGTAGAACCAAAGAAGAAAGATGAGGATGTTACAGTAACATAGGTGTGTGGGAGTGAGATGCATACACAGGGAGGAGGATAGTGTTCTGTTCCCCTAGAAAGCTGAAAGAGGTCAGGGGGCACACCCATAAAGGGGCACCTATATCTCTATGTATTCTACTCTTCATAATTAGTTCAACAAATAAGTACATATACTCTACAATCTACATAGTACATAATTATTAGTTCACCACTGTAAGTAGTTCAAGTTTGCAAAACTTGTAATTTGTAAATTAAACTTTACAATATCCTTTTTTACATCACATGTGAAAATGCTAGCTTGGAGCTGATTTTATTCACATAAAGTTCGTTCTCGGAACAGTCTTCCTTCTCTCTTCACTTTTGGAATGATAAGACCTTAGCTGTTACAGTTTCCTCTATCAAACACATAAAGAAGCAGCATTTAAAGTTTCCAAAATATTTTGGAAGTACTTACGTTACATATCCGGAAATGTCACTAGTTGATATTCTCCAAATGCCATTGGTTGATGCTCTTCAAATACCATCCGGTGATGGTCTCTACATCTCTCAGTATCCTTGCTACGTCTACTGCACTTACGTTTATACTACGGAAGCCAAGGAGATGGGCCACCAAATTCTGAAAGAAGGAAAAGGTATAGGGTTTATTAGACGTCTTGGAGTAGCAAATAGACAGCATTAAACAGAAAAGAATCATCCATAAGGGAAGTGGCTTTATGGATGGTTCTTTTCTGTTAAGTACTGTCCAAATATGTACAGAAAGCCGCCGGCGATAGCACTAAAGTTGTGACTCTGCCGAGAAATGAATAGATATTTTAGCTCATACATAAAGGGTGATTGGCTAAAAAGTAACCGTTCTCTGATCTTTTGAATAATTCGAACCCCACCACATTGACGGGCCTGGGACATCTACTTTGTGTCAAATGTTAAATTGATTACCATAATAGACATCACATGTGTATGGAGAGAGCTGCTCCATACATATCAAAGCGTGCAAGACAAGATGCAATATGTATGAACTGTGCTAGTGTGTATTTCACGTAATATGTATTTGAGTGTGTATTTCGCGTATGATATATTCCAGCGTGTATTTCACATGCTCTAACGTAAGGTATCCAGTATTGAATATTTCATGTGTTCTCTGTATTTCTCTGTATTAATATGCATTTATTCCATGTGATGTAACGAGCAAAAACCATCCCAATTGTGCTACTGACTGCTATGACCTGGGCATGGCTTTCATCATTTCACCTATTCCATATTTATGCTATGAAGAAATATGTCAGAATTATGTCTGTAGCCTGCTAATTTTATGGGTCATAAAATCAAGGAGACAGGAGAGCTGTGACCCTAAATCACGGAACTTTGGTCCGGAATAACGGCCGAACCGTACCTTCTGGAAACAGGGCCCAAGGATATTAGTCATAAAATCAAGGGGACAGGAGAGCTGTGACCCTAAATCACGGAACTTTGGTCCGGAATAACGGCCGAACCGTACCTTCTGGAAACAGGGCCCAAGGATATTTTTGATCTACATAATTTATCGAATCTCTGTGCCAAGTTTGAGCGACTTTGGCTGAAATCTAAAGGCCTGAGCATTGCGACCTCTTTTTGAACTTTTTCAAAGATTTGGCGTTAAATAGCGGCCGAACCGTACATTTCTCGAGGTCCGGCCCGCGGACACTTTTGATCAACATATATTGTGGAAGCTGTCTGCAAAATTTGAGCGACCTGTGGCTAAAGGTAAAGTCGTGAGAAGCGCTAGTTCGATTTTTCCCTGTATAGCCCTTATTGCAACACTCCTATCCGAAGCTCTCTGTAATCTCCGTTAGTTTTTCATTCAGTTCTAATTCCATATTGATAAACCATGATCTCACCACATTTACCCCTAAGGGCATTAGATATCTGACCAACATCATTATACTAACTAGGTGTAAAAAAACTGAAGAAAAGCATATAAAATCATTATAAATTCCATCTAACTAGGTGTAGACAACTGAAGAAAATCTTATAGGTAAATTCATTATGAGTTCCATCTAGGTAGGTACATATGTATAAGAATTGAAGAAAATGATTCATGTGCGAGCTACCGCATTCCTACAAGACAATAGTAGAGCAAATCATATCTATGACACCATTATGGAAGAATTAGATGGAATAGAGACTCTGACACAGTCACACTTCAGAAGAAACCCAAAGAAAGACAACTGTAGAACCAAAGAATAAAGAAAACTGTAGAGTTTATGGTGATGATTTCATAGGCATAAAGAGAGGAGCAATAAGAAATTATGTCACAATCATATGTAAAGACAGACCCAAAGAAAGAGAACTGTAGAACCAAAGAAGAAAGAAAACTGTAGAGTTTATGGTGATGATTTCATAGGCATAAAGAGAGGAGCAATAAGAAATTATGTCACAATCATATGTAAAGACAAATAAAACAATATTTTCTTTGCAATAATATGGCCAAAGTTCGAGTATATTGCCTAGCCTAGGGCAATTCTGGGATTACATGTGTCTATATTTCTTATAATTATCCATTAATACCATTTCTTTAATTTTAAAGAAATAATATTAAAGTACCCTTAGTTGGACATTTAATTTAATATGCTTCCATTTAACATTATTTTATTCCATTTTCGGTGCATATTGCACAAGCATTGAATATCCAGCCGTAAAAGCAAATTCTAGTAAAATAAACACACTTTCCAAAGCCATTTCTCGTCTAATTACGGTCTTGTTCAAATGTTTGTCTTTACACTAACAAATTCACAAATTATGGTTCATTTGTTTAACAAATATGTAATAGACTGTGAAGATCTAAAAATAGTCGGTAAATAGGTGAATATAGCCTCGTTACCTGTTCCATATGTCACATATGCTAAGTACATGTGAGATCTAAGGTGACTGTCTTATCATGTCTGTCTGTTGTCTGAATATTTTCTATTAATAGAAATCAGTTTGGATTTGGACTGATGGGTGCTTGAGTCTGGTCACTGGACTTTAATCTTGTTTGTCTAGACCAGTGGTATCCAAACTGATAACTAGTGGTACCCAAACTGACGACTAGTATTGGACAAATGGAGTGAGGCCCGAAGTTTTCATTCGTGGTAGTCGATGAATTTTGTATTTAGTCCAATATTGATTTTTGATCCCTTTGAATCCACACTCACTTTTAGGACTTTTACAGAGTGAAGATATATTATGTGTACCAATTTATTGTACTTTGAGTACTATACTGAGGCTAGAGAGCTCTTCCACCCAACCGGACAAACGCATATGTGAATACAGGCGGAACGAGCTCGGAAAAATGGTTCTCAAAATATGATCTTCTTCACACTTTGATAAGATGCAATGTACCTAAATCAGATTCAAATAGCAAAATAGCTTCTCGTCCATTTGTCCGGTTGGGTGGAAGAGCTCTCTAGCCTCAGTATAGTACTCAAAGTACAATAAATTGGTACAAATAATATATCTTCACTCTGCAAAAGTCCTAAAAGTGAGTGTGGATTCAAAGGGATCAAAAATCAATATTGGACTAAATACAAAATTCGTCGACTACCTCGAATGAAAACTTCGGGCCTCACTCCATTTGTCCAATACTAGTCGTCAGTTTGGGCACCACTAGTCATCATTTTGGATACCACTGGTCTAGACAAACAAGATTAAGGTCCAGTGACCAGACTCAAGCACCCATCAGTCCAAATCCAAACTGATTTCTATTAATAGAAAATATTCAACCGTGTGAGAGTACCAAAATAGAAAATATTCCAAATCCGAATACCAAAATAGAAAGGTCAACGAAAGTCCTAAAAGTGAGTGTGGATTCAAAGGGATCAAAAATCAATATTGGACTAAATACAAAATTCGTCGAGTACCACGAATGAAAACTTCGGGCCTCACTCCATTTGTCCAATACTAGTCGTCAGTTTGGGTACCACTAGTCATCATTTTAGATACCACTAGTCTAGACAAACAAGATTAAAGTCCAGTGACCAGACTCAAGCACCCATCAGTCCAAATCCAAAATGATTTCTATTAATAGAAAATATTCAACCGTGTGAGAGTACCAAAATAGAAAATATTCCAAATCCGAATACCAAAATAGAAAGGTCAATAATGTTGTATGAGTATGAGCAGCTAGCATATCGAAAGGAGTGTGCAAACACCGTCCGTCAATCGACATCGAGGTGAATCTATGTTATCGAGGCAGTGTGGACGGTGCAGTCGACATTGATCGACGGCGGCTTGACCATGAGTGGACACACCTTAACTCCCTGGAAGATAATATACGAGAGAGAAGAGTTGGTATCGGATACCCTAATAGATTCAGTCAGGAGACTAGCAATCGCTTCAAAACAGTGGACCATATAAATTATGGAAAATTACTCAAAATAAATGAAAATAATCACCAACCTCGGTGGTGTAGTGGTCAAGGCGCTCGCCTGGTAAACAGGAGGGCGTGGGTTCAATCCCAGCCGAGTTTAGTACTTTACTGAAAGTACTATCTTCAGTAGGTACTCGTACTTTGGCTGAAAGTGCTATAGTTTGGAGTACCTACATCTATTATGGACTTAATGACATAATGATACAAAGTGGAATTTTGTCTGCAAAACTGGAAACCTGGTCTTATATACTGTGAATATTTCATTAATTTAGCAATCTTACGGGAGATTCCCATTTCTACAATGTGTGTTCCCTATCTTAATGATATTACCAAGAACCAGTATCTGCTCCATAAGCAAAGTAAGCAGCGGTTGGCTCTTAGGACTGGGGACTACCAATACCGGTCTTCCATTGCATAACCACAAGTTAATGTCCTCAAGATATCTATGTAAATGGCAATGTCCTACACATGTGTTACAGTACGTTGCCATGGAAACCGGATCGCGGGTCTACTATGTTAATAGATGTGCGGGTCGGACTTCTGTGTCAGTGAGGTTGCCAATCTCCAATCTGAGGAGATTTCCAGAGACTGATTTTTATATTCACGAGGAATGCTATATATTCTGATTTTTTTTTCGCATGTTTTGCAGTGGCGTGTCGTGAGATTTCCAAAGGGGAAGCTGTAAACTCGTGCACCGATCAGACCTATCTGCTCATTCACTGGGACAAAATAAAAATGATGGGCTGCTACAAGTGAGGTGCATATCAAATTTTAGAAGATTTCCATTATTGGGTTACTCGTATAGACTTCATTGTGAAGTCTTCCCCATCTTCCATGAAGAACATGCCACTGATCATTGTACCTACATATTTGACGTGAATGACGTGTAGTAGGACTATATGGGATCATTAATGGGATGATCTCTTTTCGATCCCTCGAATGCAACGACCATTTTTGGCACATATTTTTTTTAGTATATTACCTACAATATTTCGGGTCCCAAATATCTCTTCAAGACCCTAAATGCTTGGTCCCCGCTCCGCGGAGGCTGTAGGGTCGGATATACGCCAGTGACGGAAATCACCACTATGTTTAGTACTTTACTGAAAGTACTATCTTCAGTAGGTACTCGTACTTTGGCTGAAAGCGCTATCTACAGTACTTGTAATTTTGCTGAAAGTGCCATCTTTAGTAGGTACTTTAGTTTGGAGTACCTACATCTATTATGGACTTAATGACATAATGATACTAAGATGGAATTTTGTCTGCAAAACTGGAAACCCTACGCTGGACAAAAACCCCTATCTTGATGACTGGTCTAATATACTGTGCTTTTGCTGAAAGTGCCATCTTTAGTAGGTACTTTAGTTTGGAGTACCTACATCTTCTATTATGGACTTAATGACATATTGATACTAAGATGGAATTTTGTCTGCAAAACTGGAAACCCTACGCTGGACAAAAACCCCTATCTTGATGACTGGTCTAATATACTGTGGGGTAGTGTGTCTGCGTTGCAAGCGCTAGATCGCGGGTTCGGTTCTAACTGTTGAGATAAAAGGACTACATGTCCTAGTTCGACAATTCAGATAAAGCATTAGGTATATTCCTTTTCTCTTTGATTTCGGGACGATGAGACCTCCGCTGATCTTGTGACACCCTGTATATGGAATTATGAAAACAATTTCAATTAAGTCTGAGCCAGTTTCGCGTGGAAAGAAGAGTGTTGAAACTTTTTTCGAACTTAGAAAACCATCATCCTAATGAAGGCAAGAATTCATTAGAAGAAATGAGCAAATTCAAATCATGAACGAAAGTAAAAACGAAATTACATTGGGATCATCAGGTTGGTCTGGATTTTTACTGCCTGGTTTGTGTTTGCTGGTTCACGTAGAGAGTTTTTATTACCTATTTATTCATAGAAAATAAAATAAATAGAACAGTTCGTTGTACCTACTTATTGTAATTTTGTGATAGAAAGTAACAATTTCTACTTTCGGTGATGAACACAAAATAGAGAGGCGGAAAAAAAATGTGAAATTAGTTCGAGGTTTGACTGTACGTACCCGTTCTACCATTCTCATCTTAATGCATAAGTGGAAACTGGAGAACCGATCATTCCTTTTGAGCTTTTTTTCATTGTTTAGCCTTAAATAGTGGAGGAAATTTAGCCCTGAATAACGCCTGAACCGTACCTTTCGGGAAAGCTGCACCAAGTACATTTTGATCTTGTTAATTTATGACATCTCTCTAGCACCTTGGACCAGAATCTATTTTTATGTCCTGAAAAATTCAAAATCTTTTTGATCTTTACATATTTATGTTTGTCCATTTTCCATGTTTCAGGTATGAATAGATCAATTTCAAGTATTTCAACATTACAAAACGTGATGGCTACATCTTTCGATTTGGATTAGTGGGTAAGTCTTGATATTTTGACGAATCATTAAATTTGAACAATGTTTGGTATTTCATTGGACAAATACCCCTTGTCAATGGTATTGTCACAAAAATAAAGATGATATGTATGGTCTGTTATAATGGTCTAATAATGTATGTATGGTCAAAAAACCGATCATTCCTTTTGAGCTTTTTTCCATTGTTTAGCCCTAAATAGCGGAGGAAATTTAGCCCTGAATAACGCTCGAACCGTACCTTTCGGGAAAGCTGCACCAAGTACATTTTGATCTTGTTAATTTATGACATCTCTCTAGCACCTTGGGCCAGAATCTATTTATGTCCTGAAAAATTCAAAATCTTTTTGATCTTTACATATTATTTATGTTTGTCCATTTTCTATGTTTCAGGTATGAATAGATCAATTTCAAGTATTTCAACATTATAAAACGTGATGGCTACATCTTTCGATTTGGATGAGTGGGTAAGTGTTGATATTTTGACGAATCATTTGAACAATGTTTGGTATTTCATTGGAAAAATACCCCTTGTCAATGGTATTGTCACAAAAATAAAGATGATATGTATGGTCTGTTATAATGGTCTAATAATGTATGTATGGTCAAACATTGTGATAGGATTAACATTAGTATTTTGCTTTTACCTACTATTAGTATAAATATGTACGATGGTTAACATCCATTAGGTTTGATTAGGTACGTATAGTTTTTGCTATTACTATTTGATTAGGTATGTCTTTTGCCTTTTTCTGTATTACGATAAATAACATCCATTATGCCATTTACTTTTCCTTCAAGTTGTAAGTCTTGCAATAACGACTGTTAGTTTTGCTATAAACCTTCTTTTATTGGGCGTATTGTCTCCTTATTTTGATTCGTTTTTACGTTTCTTATTTGGGATCCCTGTTGTTTTCTTCTGTTATACTGAATGCTAACATAACGTATCAGTACCTTTCTTTCTTGATGCATTTTATTATGATTTTTTGACCTACGTCTTAAATAGTTTCTGTGAATGCCGGAAATTTCGTTGAAAATCATCAAAAAAGACATTCTGTGGTTTGACGTTTTATTCAAAGTTGTGCTTTGGTTTAATAGCAAAATCAGATTCCTGGATCATTTCAATTATTGTTTTAGTGATAGATCTGAAATTTTCATTTCTTAGTTGAAGCACTTTTTTGTTGTTCTTACGCGCATCAATGGTTTCAAATGTTTTGGTTTCAACTTCCCGCTCTGTCATCGTCATCAGGAAACATAAAAAAAAAAACAATATTTTCTTTGCAATAATATGGCGAAAGTTCGAGTATATTGCCTAGCCTAGGGCAATTCTGGGATTACATGTGTCTATATTTCTTATAATTATCCATTAATACCATTTCTTTAATTTGAAAGAAATAATATTAAAGTACCCTTAGTTGGACATTTAATTTAATATGCTGCCATTTAACATTTATTACTTTTTCGGTGCATATTGCACAAGCATTGAATACCCAGCCGTAAAAGCAAATGCTAGTAAAATAAACACACTTTCCAAAGCCATTTCTCGTCTAACTACGGTCTTGTTCAAATGTTTGTCTTAACACTAACAAATTGACAAATTATGGTTCATTTGTTTAACAAATATGTAATATACTGTGAAGATCTAAAAATAGTCGGTAAATAGGTAAATATAGCCTCGTTACCTGTTCCATATGTCACATATGCTAAGTACATGTGAGATCTAAGGTGACTGTCTTATCATGTCTGTCTGTTCAACAAATTGACAAATTATGGCTCATTTGTTTAACAAATAGGTGATATATACTGTGAAGATCTAAAAATAGTCGGTAAATAGTTTAAATATAGCCTCGTTACCTGTTCCATATGTCACATATGCTAAGTACATGTGAGATCTAAGGTGACTGTCTTATCATGTCTGTCTGTTGTTTACCCAATGGTTATGTGATGTGTTCTGTAGATAGACAGTCCTATGCTCTCATTATGTAAATACAGGCGGACCGAGCTCGGACAAATGGTTCTCAAAATATGATCTTCTTCACACTTTGATAAGATGCAATGTACCTAAATCAGATTCAAATAGCAAAATAGCTTCTCGTCCGTTTGTCCGGTTGGGTGGAAGAGCTCTCTAGCCTCAGTATAGTACTCAAAGTACCTACAATAAATTGGTACAAATAATATATCTTCACTCTGTAAAAGTCCTAAAATTGAGTGTGGATTCAAAGGGATCAAAAATCAATATTGGATACAAAATTCGTCGACTACCACGAATGAAAACTTCGGGCCTCACTCCATTTGTCCAATACTAGTTGTTCGGTACTGATGAACCACCTGCCTAATTTTCGGTTCCAATCAACGGACCGCCTGATGTTTACATCATGTTGCCAGGCAACCAAGTTGTTTAGTGTTTCCCAAAGCAGAAGAAAAAATAAAAAAGTTTTAAGAAAAGGTCCAAATCCTGTACATCCCAATTTTCCTTCAAATAAAGTTCCTTTTTTCCTTCCAACAAGTACATTTCCAACAAGTTTTCCTTTCCAATAAGTTTATTCCCTACAAGCAAGTTTAGAACCCAACACTAGTCGTCAGTTTGGGTACCACTAGTCATCAGTTTGGATACCACTGGTCTAGACAAACAAGATTAAAGTCCAGTGACCAGACTCAAGCACCCATCAGTCCAAATCCAAACTGATTTTTTTGGTCCTTCGGGCCGGATACTGAAAACAAGCCAACAGAATGTCGCAAGTAAAGGTAGTTTTGTTAAAAGCGAAAAGAGAAAAACTTTTCTCTCTCATGCAAGAGATCTATGAAGTAAGTAAGATTCTATTAATAGAAAATATTCAACCGCGTGAGAGTACCAAAATAGAAAATATTCCAAATCTGAATACCAAAATAGAAAGGTCAATAATGTTGTATGAGTATGGGCAGCTAGCATATCGAAAGGAGTGTCCAAACATAGTCGACCGTCCCTCAATCGACATCGAGGTGAATCTATGTTATCGAGGCAGTGTGGACGGTTCAGTCGACATAGATCGACGGCCGGTCGACCATGAGTGGACACACCTGAACTCCCTGGAAGATAATATACGAGAGAGAGAAGAGTTGGCATCGGGTACCCTAATAGATTCAGTCAGAAGACTAGCAATCGCTTCAAAACAGTGGACCATATAAATTGTGGAAAATTACACAAAATAAATGAAAATAATCACCTATCATTTCGCACTTGGAAAAGTTCAAAATTGGGAGATTGAAACTCCAAGTCATCATCATTTGGAGCTACAGCCCTGTGTGGGCTTTGGCCTCTGTCACAACTCGTCTCCACAACCCTCTATCGGCCATTAGGCTGGCTGCTTCTTCAATGTTCATTTTTTGCAGATCTTCATTGATATTTTCTATCCATCTCAGGCTTGGTCGTCCCACTCTTCTTGGTCGAGTCAATCGAGTTGGAAACTACAAATACACGATATTTAAAAGCGAAAATTGGAACTTTAAATTTCAAATACAACATCTTCAAAATCTCGACGTAGCTTGTGCCGTTCAACAATAGCGGTAGTACCTAGTCATTGTATAGCAGAACTAGACGAACTTCATAGCAGACGTAAATAATGAAGTCGGATGATAATTATATTTTGAAACAAAGGGAAATGATAAATCCAAGTCATCATCATTTGGAGCTACAGCCCTGATGTGTGGGCTTTGGCCTCTGTCACAACCCGTCTCCACAACCCTCTATCGGCCATTAGGCTGGCTGCTTCTTCAATGTTCATTTTTTGCAGATCTTCATTGATATTGTCTATCCATCTCAGTCTTGGTCGTTCCACTCTTCTTGATTGATTGACTCCTAGAGGTGGAAATTACAAACACACGATATTTAAAAGCGAAAATTGGAACTTTAAATTTCAAATACAAGATCTTCAAAATCTCGACGAAGCTTCCCGTTCAACAATAGCGGTAGTACCTACCTAGTCAATGTATAGCAGAACTAGACGAACTTCATAGCAGAAGTAAATAATGAAGTCGGATGATAATTATATTTTGAAACAAAGGGAAATGATAAAACTTCATCAAGATATTGTACAACTCGTGGCACACAAGATGAAAGGAAACACACAAAGTAACAACAATCTTACAACAAACAGGGTGTCCAGAGATGTCCTTCCATGTAGTTTGGAGTTGTATTGAATCTACCCTACTTAACTACATAAGTAGACTAGAATATGTCTACCTTATTTTTCATCATCTCTAGGGACTCAAAAGTCCCTGGAAATACTTCACAACCAACTCTGGAAAGAGAACTTTACAGACGAAAACCTTTAAAAGCCTTGCATAAAGTGTAAAGTTGTTTACAGGATTACAGCCCTGAGCCTTTGCTTGTCGATTTGTCGAATCAACGAAACATGTTGTGCCAGCCTAGTTAGCTAGGAGGGTAGTGTGTCTGCGTTGCAAGCGCTAGATCGCGGGTTCGGTTCTAACTGTTGAGATAAAAGGACTACATGTCCTAGTTCGACAATTCAGATAAAGCATTAGGTATATTCCTTTTCTCTTTGATTTCGGGACGATGAGACCTCCGCTGATCTTGTGACACCCTGTATATGGAATTATGAAAACAATTTCAATTAAGTCTGAGCCAGTTTCGCGTGGAAAGAAGAGTGTTGAAACTTTTTTCGAACTTAGAAAACCATCATCCTAATGAAGGCAAGAATTCATTAGAAGAAATGAGCAAATTCAAATCATGAACGAAAGTAAAAACGAAATTACATTGGGACCATCAGGTTGGTCTGGATTTTTATTGCCTGGTTTGTGTTTACTGGTTCACGTAGAGAGTTTTTATTGCCTATTTATTCATAGAAAAATAAATAGAATAGTTCGTTGTACTTATTGTAATTTTGTGATAGAAAGTAACAATTTCTACTTTCGGTGATGAACACAAAATGGAGAGGCGGAAAAAATGTGAAATTAGTTCGAGGTTTGACTGTAGGTACCCGTTCTACCATTCTCAATAATGCATAAGTGGAAACTGGAAAACCGATCATTCCTTTTGAGCTTTTTTCCATTGTTTAGCCCTAAATAGCGGAGGAAATTTAGCCCTGAATAACGCTATTTCATTGGACAAATACCCCTTGTCAATGGTATTGTCACAAAAATAAAGATGATATGTATGGTCTGTTATAATGGTCTAATAATGTATGTATGGTCAAATTGGTCATTTGAAAAACAAACCTTTTTGAAAGTTGAACCATCAATTTGACTTATTAGATAGGCGTGAAGGAAGCAGAATCTCTAAAATTAAATATTAAATAAATTTCATTAATCTATCACATTAATTTTACGAGTATTAATAGTAAAAGTCATCTACCTGAATGACGCTTAGAAATTTCACAATAATGATTAGAAAGATCTCTAAGCCTAGTAGTACTCAAAGTACAATTGGTACAAATAAATTTAATAATCTATCTTCAGGCTATCATTACTCTCTCTTCTATTCATTTCCTCTAAGCCTATCAGTCATTAAGTGAATGGGAATTTGGCTGATTGACAATCTATTTAATTTACTTTACCAATTTACATTTGTGCCTATATTCAAACAATAGGCAAACCACTACAAGCTTGTAAAAGTTTTAAAATTTCATGTTTTCGTATCTTTATCCTTTCTTTCTCCTCTCTTCGCTTTGAGGACAATTAAACCGCAGCTATTACAGTTCTCTCTATCAACTCTATAAAATAATAATGAAAATAATTAACTAATTTCTTTATTTGACGAGACTAATCCCATTTACAATAGTCAATAGTTACAGGTAGTTAATTAGTTATACAAAATAATAAACATGACTAGAATAAAAACAAGACAAGTAAATGGTAACAATTCAAAGAATTTTGCCAACTAATATCATGAGATTCATAAGACTTCCGGTTCGTATGTAAACTTGTGTTCTAGTGTAGGATTAACATAATATAATAATATGAATATGTGAAGAATTTTATAAGTCCAACAGAGATTTTGGTGTAGGTATTGAAGACCACAGATTAAAGACTTAAACCTTCCAGGTATTTAGAATCAAATATCTGGGTAGATGTACATTGTACACCAAATATCTATGGAGATTATGGAGAACCAAATATATGCAGAGGTGATCCTAATATTCTTAATGATCTCATGCAGAGAAATGAGAACAGAATTCCAAAAATCGCCTGGGTTGAAAGTATGGGCATGGAGATTTTTGTGTTTATCTGCTTTTTGTTTATTTTTACTGGGTGGTTGCAAACCAAGTTAGATTTGCTTTCGAGTTTTGAATACAAGTTAGATTTGCTGT
>NW_007378532.1:0-3784 GCF_000475195.1 Diaphorina citri
CAAATCTGTTTACCTGCAGGGGAATTCGGTGTTTAATTCTAGTAATCTAGTTAATAGTTACAAATTTGCTGGTGCCTACAAATACCCTCTCCAACTACCTGTGTACACTGTACCTATAGATTCCTATACAACTGGTGCCTAGATAATCACACAAAAGAGTTAACATCAGATCTATGGTATTAATCTTAGAGCCTAAACGTACTACTGGCACAATGTCTATCAATAAAGGTAGGTGTACTTTAATGTTTTCAAAATTGGAACTTGATTTTTACGAATCCAACTTTTTCTGTCACACCTTCACATACTCCATACATCCATTACAAAACCAAATAGGCCAGTATCTACCTATTTGGTTTCAAGTACCAAATAACTTACCCACCACCAACCTAGAAACTAGTATAAAGAGTTAATTAGCTGTTCTTGATGTCATCATCTTATCAAGACACCTTCAATATTTATACTCATTACATACTCCATACATCCATTACAAAACCAAATAGGTCAGTATCTACCTATTTGGTTTCAAGTACCAAATAACTTACCAACCACCAACCTAGAAACTAGTATAAAGAGTTAATTAGCTGTTCTTGATGTCATCATCTTATCAAGACACCTTCAATATTTATACTCATTGGCCTGGGCGTGATTTACACATACAAACGTAAAGTGTCAATGATCCTTAATTTTCAAATACTTCGCTACATAACTACATAATATGTATCATGTGTATTTATACATTACCATGAATTCATGAAATAAAGAATTTGATAGCCTTTTTGAGAAATTTTCAGGGACTAAGCATTTCACGTTTTGATTGATTTTTAGCCAAAGTCTCATTAGGTTTGGCTATGGATGAGCTATTCATTTTTGATTAACAATTTTTTTAATCATGCCTATAAGGTTGATTCAACAAATGCTACAATTGTGGCCAGAATGCTTACCCAGGTCCAGTTTGCCGATAACCAGATTGGTATCCTTGTTTGCCGGGAATGGTATGATGATGCGGCTGACCCCCAGGACCAAATTCAGAATTTCCGGATCCAAGTCCTCCGACGAATTGGTTTGGTCCTGATTGAGTCGACGTGGTTACTCCCCACACCGTTGTCACTACAGACAACTGCTGGGGTGTGCCACCTCCCGGTGACCACTCCCTGGAAAAGGAGACGAAATTTCATTAATGTAAAAACCTAATGATTTACTTGGAGAGAGATAAAGTCGATGGTACAAAATCGAATCCGTTGGTGTTCTTTTGTTGAGGACGTACGTCCCCCTCGGGATTATAGGACCTAACTCATTTGTGCTCGCTGATCCCAAATGGGAACAAATATATTAGGGGTCAGTGATAAGTTTGTTATGACTCATTTCTGATTTATCTTTCTAAAAAAAAAAAAAAAAAAAAAAAAAAAAAAAAAACACACCAAAATTCAATTTGGGCATAAATGAGCTAAGTCAAATCAATGATGTACACGACTTGGCAAATCCTTTGTCGAAAAAGGGGTAATGGGAATAATTCATTAGTGAATTACCTAGTGATGTTATACTACCCACAACAATATTGTGAAGCCCCACTAAAGTTTCACCACAGATAATAATTCACGATATCTTCTATTAGTAAGTGCCTATGTATATTATTTGAATCAACCCTTCTGGTTAATTATTATTGGGCACATATGTAGGTAGTAAGATCTAATAAGCATATCAAAACTACCGGATGTGAACTAAATGCAGTGACCCTGTATGCTTAAAAAAAAATAATAATAAAATAAATAATGAAAAAAAAAAATAAAGGAAGACATAAAATAAGATCGGAAGAGTGGAAAGGATACGTTCTCCTACAGGAAGCCCAGACACTGTTTTGGAGAAGCTAGTCACAGAAGTCGTTCTAAGGTAGTATGCGTTCAAAGCGGGTAATGACACACCTGCCCAGAGCATCTTATATTGGAGGGTTTGTTACTGAATTTGGATATTGATCAGCTGTCGAGCCTCGCAGTCGACTTATATCATAATTACTTGACACGTAGAGGGTATTTTTTGTTACAATTAAATCTAAAGTAAAACCTTGTACTCCGACCTTCGATTGTTGATATCTTCTGAAACAATAAACCGTGGTCATGAAGAGTACTATGATATATCACCACAATAAGTTGATGATAGCTACACGTTCGATACATGTCCATTGAACCGTATAAGAGATGTTTATAAGAATGTTGAGTAGCCCTGACTTATTGTGACACAAGGGTATTTGGATCTTCAAATTAATCCTCGCTCTACAAGTCTGCTACGAAATCAGCATGCTTTTAGGTTTTAGGTATAGGTACACATGTAATCCGTTTGCCAATTAATCAACTTCGGATCCTTTCTTTTTTTCTAGAATTTTTCCAAGAAAGATAAATTACAGCAGTAAGATCGGAGGCAATAAACAACTCCAGATATTTGCTCATTGTCTTTCTTTTTTTCTAGAATTTTTCCAAGAAAGATAAATTACAGCAGTAAGATCGGAGGCAATAAACAACTCCAGATATTTGCTCATTGAAAGAATAAATAGTAATATTGAAACGAGTGTTCAGAAACAGACTCAGGAATCAATTTGAGTAGAGGTCAAACGCTCAAGATAGTTTTATTGTTATCGTTACTGACTATAAAACAGTTGAGATCTGGCTAAGGAATAAACAAGTAAATATTTATAAAGTATGGACGTTGATTTAGGTTTACTATTAAAAATATAAAACTTGTCGAGGACAAATGTACGAAGACTAATGAAAATTCAAGAGCTGCAGCACATTGTGGAGGTGGTCAGATTTCAAGTCAATAAATCAGTACCCAAATGTGCCAAAGTAACTAAAAAGTCATCATGAAACACTTGACAAAATTAGTGACTATAATTTAACATGCTAGTTGCTACGCAGATATGGAAAACCCACATTTTGAACACTTCAATGTTCCAAGTCTTCCTGTGGTGAAAACCTAACTGTCAAACACCTATTAGACTGCGTCCGCCATGCACCCGTACGTTCTACCCTGAGCAGCAAGCCCTCCCTGCTTGATGAGCCTGAGGGAGTGAAGGCCATGCTGGAGTACCTAAAGCTCATCGGCTTTTACACAAAAATATAACGCCTTAAGAGAGGCCCCACGAAGGACAAGAGATTGTTGAAGTGGGTAAAATTAAAAAAAAAAAGTTCCAAGTCCAACTCTAATCTCGCAAGTATTGAAGACGATCTAGGAATTGTAGAACAACTACTCTGCACAAAGCATACCTACTAGAAGCAGTTCATCGGGACTTGTGTTAGGTCATTGAGGTTCTGTTCGAGGTACATTACACTGCCTAGGTAGCTGCATAGCATAAAGTATTAAGTCTGGCATAAATTATTATTTATATAGGTATGTATGGTTAGATATTCAAGTAGGGAGAAGGAGAAAGAGAGACTGGTGTGGTAGTAGACGAAAACAATCTCATACAGTGTAATGTATTGTAAGTAAACCATGGTTGTCCTCATCAGTCCTGATATATGTACGAATGAGACTTACCTAACCTCCTTACATTCTCTACATTAATAACCTCACTGAGGGCCGAGAAAAGCCAGCAGTTCGAGATTGCTTCGATAGTCACCCATCCGGACACCCACCACGAGCTGATAATTATTATTGCGAACAACTTAAACGGAGGAAAGGATCAAATTTCAAAGGACACATTCAGTTGCTGCTGCCGTGAACATATCACCCACCTTTACCCAATTTGATACCATCAAAAAAAAAAAAAAAAAAAAAAAAAAAAAAAAAAAAAAAA
>NW_007378532.1:3794-51543 GCF_000475195.1 Diaphorina citri
AGGAAATCAGGCTGTATGTCGTAAATTATTGGTGTAAAAAAGTGGATATAACTTTCGAAATTTTTTGATATTGGATTGTTACACTCGTAAAATGTAGGTGGTCCTCGTCAATTGTTTCACCCTTTAGTTCATATTAAGTATGTACCTACACATATTCAACTTTTTTCCTGGGACGAATAAATAAAATATAAAACGTTGTGAGCTTAGAATGCCTCTTGAATTTTTATATCGATATCTCCAGTCACAAAGAGTACTCTTTTCGCATATTGCTCAAGTAGGTTTCTGCATGATTTACATGCAAACGATTTTTCTAATGACTTCGTCATATTATATTCAATATTTTACCGTGTGTATAAACACTAAAAGCTATACATTCAAATGACAACAAACTTCACAGCATACATCACAAATTATTATCTATTGATATTCCTATATCTACACAAAATTTGTTATATTATTGTTTTATGTGATATTGTAAAACCAAGGTCTCTAGAATGATCACAAATGTGACAAGCGACATACACGTTCCTAACACAAACACCAACAACACGGTAAGCATTGTGTGTTTTACTGAAAATCGCTAAGAAAAATATAGTTACAAACTTGTGCCTGTTACATGTCATAGAAGATGGCAAATGATATGAAATTATGAACCTATTTTGAGTCCTTGGGGTTGGTAACTCTTGTGAGCCGAAAAAAAAAAGAAAAATATATATAAATCAACATTGAAACTCTCCTCTTCAAAACTACTGAATTATTTATCACACGTTACATGAGTTGCTAAAGTTTACTTTTCCACTTACCTACCTACATTTTTTCAGTATAAACAATTTTTTAAGCTAAAATAAATTTCATAGTAGAGGGCAGAAGCCACCAACGCTGAATGTGTGGTACTGTACTCATGTGCTTTCCAAGTTTTGATGCTTAACGTGTCTTCAGCCCTACAGAGTGTAAGCGATTCACTGAGGGCCGAGAAAAGCCAGCAGTTCGAGATTGCTCCGATAGTCCACCCATCCGGACACCCACCACGAGCTGATAATTATTATTGCGAACAACTTAAACGGAGGAAAGGATCAAAGTTCAAAGGACACATTCAGTTGCTGCTGCCGTGAACATATCACCCACTTTTACCCAATTTGATACCATCAAAAAAAAAAAAAAAAAAAGTGTAAGCGATTGTTTCTTTTAGAAATTACATTCATGACAGTGTACACTGTAACATGGTTCAGAAAATCCGCATTTTTCATTGTTTTCTCAACCTGGCGAATCGATGGCCAAACGTAGACGTTCGTGCTCCTCTTGATCAAGTTTCAATAAATAACTCTTGAGATTGCCTCTTTCTTCAAGTCAAGAGTTTTCTATTGTGAAAATATTTAACTTTTTTAATTGTAAATAACGTTTTGAGTGATTGTTAATCATTGTTCCAATCCATTTTAAACCATTAGTAAGTGGTTGACTATGATTGTAAAGATTAAATCCCTTCTTTGTACATTTTTTTTCTCATGATTTTCTCATTGTACTTCCTGAGTCCTGACATATAGCATTGTAATATCAGGGAATATTACAGACCTTTTTGTAGGCCTGTAAATAGAGGAAGCATATTTTTTTTAAGTTAAAAAAAAAAAATAAAATAAAATAAACAGGTACCTATGTAGAAGGCAAAAATGAAAAATGTTTTGAGGAGATTAGCCATAGGTCTTGAATATGAGTACATCTTTTGAAAGGATTCATCTAAATTTCTAAAATAAAGGTAGCTTTTTTTTTTAGCACTTAGTTTAAAGAGGGGAAAAACATCTATAGAACTTTTTTAAGTATCTGCCCATTAAGTAAAAGTTTTTATTAATTAAATAATAATGATAATGACAAGAAAAACAGCTTGGGCATATTAGTTAAGTAAACAGTAACCAACAAACCTGCTATAGGAAGTATATCCCAACATTGGCACAAAAACATATATATTTTTTTAAATAATAATTTCACTATGAACAAAAAATTACACAGTAACTAAAATAACACTTTTTTATGGGTAAAAATAAATAAATTTTATTATTTAAAATTAAATTCACAACACTAATTTAATACAATATTGTTTTGTAATTATTTACGATCATTAAAATATTTATTTAAAAATAATTATAAATATTTCTGTAGGTAATACCTAGATATAAATAAAACAACAACTTATCCCAGGCTGTTGAGGTCAGTGGAGAACTTATAGAGAGATACTTTCAGGTCTTTTGAGTGCAATGAGAAGAAAGGTAACAACCTACATAGATTCTATAAGAAGGAGACTCAGGAGACAGGTTAGAAAGGGGAAGCACCTTATAGGTGGGGCTCAAACATGATTTTAAGTCATTTTGCACTACTTACTTGGCAGAGAAGAGGTAGGTATATGTGGGATATAGGTACTGTACCAAACCGATCTACAAGTTTTCTCACATGAAAAAGAGTTAAATTTGAAAGATCATAACTCATAACATTAGATTAATAAATAATACATGACAATTTCATCAACAATTTTGTACTCCTAAGATATCAACCAATCACCATGCGACTAATTAGCCAAGAAAAAAAGTTCGCCACTGCTGGGTTACGGCAATACCAGTATTGTACTAAGATATACAGTTACCTTGGGCAAGTCCTGTTTGTGCTGGATTGAAAAAGATCTGATGGATACTATCGGCATTTAACCTCGCAAAGGAATTGCATTAGCAATCAAGTACGTTGATATACATAGAAGCGTTGCAAAGTTAGCAATGAGGTTTGAGGGCAAACACCAACTGGTTAAATTGAAAATCCTTGATTGACCGTACTCTAGATTAGAAACAAGAGGAAAAAAATAGACCTAAAACTCAAAAGACATCTTCTGTAGATACCTTCAAAAGCACATCAAATATTCCGCACCCTCAAGGAAAAACTTGTGTACAATGTTCATTTGATAGGGTTAAAAGCAATATAATTTATTACTCTGATCAGTAGGTATAATAAGCAAGATGTTTTGTTGACTCTATTGAACAAGGTGTACCGTGTAGCCAACCTAATGATCACCTGCCTAAGCCCAGCATCCATACACTGGAGGCATCAACACGCGCTCTCAATTATCTCTGGTTTACCAGCCTGGTGTTCCGTATTGCTCCTCCTTTCTTCTTTCCATTCTCAATAGTATGGATCTTAGCTATCCATATGTTATCAGCACCTTGTTCAGTTTAGTATTTCATTTCCATGACATGTATTTCATTAGAAGTTTGGTTAAAGACAACTATTAACGCAAGAGTAAGTCCAAAGTCTTACGATCACTATTCACTATCAACCTCCCAGGTAATGTACAAGTATATTAGGGCTGTTTAGTACTTATTAGGTAAAGTCACAATTTATTAGGTTCATGTTGTAATTTCAGATCATTCTATGAAGACGGAAGATGATACAAAGGCCACTCACATTGAAAGTCACCACATTGGCACGTGGGTATTTTGGTCGTTTTCGCTTCAGTACAACATTTTGGTCGTCAACAATTCCTTTGAATTAGCTGTAATGGTAAGAGCTCATAATATATAGTCAATACCCACTTACGTTATTCTTTTATTGAATTTCCAAGCTTGTGCATATAATTATCTTAGCAATGAGGAATGAATCACGTCATGGGTTATTTTTTAATCCGATTCAGACTTATCATCAAACACGTCATTGATCAAGAGGCTGCTGAGTCCAGCACTGGCATTATAATAGTAATGCACAAGATCTTATTACATCATTCCACTAGTCACTAGAGTCCTTGAGATCTTAGAAGCGTTATCAAATTCATTGGTTGCTATTAGAAGAGTTCCTACCTTCATTGAGAATTTAATCTGTGTACAATTGCTTATTGTTTATCATGGAATGTTTAATATCTTACTTCTGTAATTTTTCCATTGTTATCGCATAATATGTAATTGTAACCTGTTGATGATTATTTTTCTGCTGTTTACAGTTATTGGGGGTATTCCATCGTTGACCAACTGCCCAAGATCCAGTTTGCCTTTGTCTCATAACTCCATGGAATTGAAGCAAATCATAAAACACGTGAGTTAAAGAGTCATAGAAAGATGTAGGTAGGTGTAGAAAGTTCTTGTGAGTTTCTAAGTTCACGATGTCAACTTGGAACAAAAATCTCGGTGGCTTATTTTCTGCGTGAGAGTGATTGTCTGCTTCATAGAAAGAATCTAATACGAAATTTTTGTTCTCAATTCTATCTAATACGCGTCCTATAATGTCATCATTCTCCGTTGATCGCGACTCAAGTGGCACGGTTTTGTTGTTGGTAACAAAAATATTGTGCAGTTAGGTATTTGCTGCGTTGTGGTGCTCTCTCTATTTCACCACGCTCTGTTCTCAATTCAATAATAGTCTTTTCATAATGAAGAGAGAAGTACAAGAATGAGGATCTTAAAATAAATTCCTCAACAAATTCTTCGCTCCAGCTTGACTTCATTTATTCACCATCAGGTATTTCTACACAAGTAATCATATTATTGCCTATAATGTATATTGCTTGAATGAGAAGTTATATGTTTTTCATGAGCGAAGGTCTCCACTTGTAACTGAAGACTCTGGGGACCGGGGAAATTGCCAAACGTGCTGCAGAAAAAACACAAATTTATGTGAGTGGTTTTATTTAAGCCTCTATGTCCCCAGAAAGGACTTCGAATACCTATCATAATATTAGATACCTAGTTACCAACATGTATTTTGTTTGTTCATTGGTGAAACATGTCCTATTGTCATTAACATTAATTCGGATATTGAAGACTACCAGGAGGACCTCAAGAGTCTCACCCTCTCTTTCATGTTAGCAGGTTGGCACATGGTTTTCAAAACATACAATTTTAATTGCCCCAAGATATTGAAATAGGTGTTCATCTGCTCATGGTAGTCATAATCGCATAATGGAACAGATTGTTCTAAGCTGACAGTCTAAATAAAGCACTACTTGTACTTACTCGTATACTAGATCTGGAACACAGAGGTTCATGAGACCAAGCTCACTGAAATGGTCCAATATCTGAGATTATCAAAATAAGCAAAGCCACAAGCTTAATCTTCCAACAACATCTGAAGCTTACATCAAAACATTTTTAACCAAGTTCAACTTGTTTTTTGCCTCTCTTTTTTGATCGGAAATTTATTGATTTTCATCTTCAGTTTTTAAATACCGAATGGGTTGATGACTTGGTTTTCATTTTTGTGAATACTTCTTTAATATAGCGGGCTATTTAAGTTTCATTAGGAGTATTCAAAGAACCTCTCAGTTTTTTTTTTTTTTTATCTGTATAGTCCGTAGGTACCCATGTATATCTTTGGCTAAGTAAACTATTTTTCATCAATCCGATCCCATTACTCATCAGAATATTCAATATTTTCGGAATGTTTAATTCCTGTCTTTTGTAACTTTAAACTCGTTCTAGCAGATTAATGTTTAGATACCTACTAGCCTATGTTAGCCGTCACAAAATGGTGTAAGGAGGAAAATTTGATGTTCTTAGAAGGAAACAACAGAGGTGTGGACTGGCACCCCCCGGAGCTGTGTGGGTACCTAGGTTCATCCAAACATGAATACCTAAGTAGGTAAGGTAAAAGTAAGTAGGGTATAATAAGCACTTTGCAGATACTTTGCTAACATGAGATTATAAAATGTAGGTGGTCCTCGTCAATTGTTTCACCCTTTAGTTCATATTAAGTATGTACCTACACATATTCAACTTTTTTCCTGGGACGTTTTATAGATTCTGTTATGAAAAACTAGCACGTTCTAGGTAACAGTAGCACAATGCTCGTTTTGAAAAAAAAGATGTGGACGGAGAAAACTAGAACTATTCAAAATACTCTCGGTTAGCATGCAATATTTTATCCTCGTAGAACATTAACGAATACACTTTCATGTTTAGATACCTACTAGCCTATGTTAGCCGTCACAAAATGGTGTAAGGAGGAAAATTTGATGTTCTAAGAAGGAAACAACAGAGGTAATACACTTTATATTCGTATTATTGTGACAAAAAAATACAATGAGAACAATGATATGTATCAGTATATCAGTCTCGGTAATCATAAGCAAACAGAGCGACATGTGTACAACACCTACAGTAACTAACAAAGTGTTAATGATGACATCAGAAAACACATTTTTATCCTCTCCAACTCCATTTCTGATTATGCATAGAATTTACATAGGAATACATTTTCATATATCCCATATTGCAATTTTAATGGAGCAAACGTGTGGATCGACTAATATTGCCTTGTCGATATAGCAGCAGATATTTTGCTGAAAAATAATAATAAGTCAAGTAATCATAGGCACATAAGAGAAAAAGAGCTATCAAGATCAGGTGATGGTCAATCACTTACGTATAACTGGGTTAAGTAGAAACTGAAAACTTTCGAAAAAAGTACATATGGGCAATATACATATGTAAAATATAGACAAATGTTTTAAATTGAAATAGTATGAAGAAAATTAGAGCTATATTGGTAGTAATCTACGTGATTGAAAAAGATGATTATGCCATACGCCATGGTTTGTAATGTTTGCATAGTGGTTTTAATAGATATATTTATATGGGGACCTAGATATCCTAGATAACATTAAAAAGATCGGATAGAAACCTGTAACGACAACTACTACAATTACTACTTTGAATCATAACTTTCACAGTCCACTTTTCCTAAATCTCAGGTCGGGACTGTCATATAAATTTCCACTGTCATATAAATTTGCATCCTTTGTAAAGGCATTGTTATCTACCCCATTTAGGTAATCTGTTATTATTTTCTACTCAAATAAAACAGTATTCTAGCTTCCTGCGAGCTCAGTTTTTAGCTATTTTGAAAACTTGAAAGCACAGCTTTACTTGCTTGAGAAAAAGTAAAAAAATGTTCAACAAGATTGTCTAAATAAGATAAGCAACACGCCAAACGTATAATTTTTTTACGCCAAGTATATGAGTTTCAGTGTAGGTTATGAGTTTCCACTTGTAGGTATATCATCAAAAATGTCTACTGACTTCATTTGTGGGTAGGTTTTTAATTAGGTATATTTACTATACAAAATAAATGTATGTACATAAAAAGTAGGAGCACCAAGGTACATAACTCCTGTCAATAATTTTGTAGCCTAAACTTAGGTCTCGGTTTCATTGGGTAAGACTGGATTAGATTTCTAGTCTTACCATGAATGTCGCACAATCAGCAAAGATTGTACCAATTGTTTGTACATTGCTTCCGAATTTTTACATCGGATGAATCACAAAGTATATTAGGATTACCCGCCACGTCGTTAGACTAGAAATCTGACGCAGTGGAACCGCAACTGTGTATTCAGAATATTGAAATCAAGAGGATGGGTAGAGGGTATGGTACTTACCTTTGTGGGAGAATGTAAAGTGCTAGACATTTCAAGGCGGTGTCAGTTTTATTTACTTTGGACAACTAGTTGACCCTGTAATGTCTTCATAGTGATCTTTTTTCCATGCTGATACACCTCGAATGGGAATTACTTACCTTAATCTACAAGCAACTGGGTATGATTTTTATTATTTTAGCAGGACTAGAATTTCAACTCGACTGTCAAGGAATTGGAATGTGGCAAGGGACAAAAAGCAAATTCCCATTCAAATCAAAGGCCATATGCTTCAAAATGGTATTGTAACTTTCTGTGCAAAGGGCTGGCCCGGTCCATAATACAGGCTTTCTATAATGTTCTTGAGTGGCAAATTATGAATGTGAGGATAACAAGATCCACTACTGTTGGGATAGCAGGGGAAGAGAAGAAAAGTTTGCAACGAATTATAATATTACACATAAGAATACGTATTTGTACTTGTCAACTTTCACGATTTTCATTATTTTATTCATAATTTTTCTAGAGATGAAGAGAAGCAAAAAACGTCCATTCTGTAGCTACACTACTTGTCAACTTTCACGATTTTCATTATTTTATTCATAATTTTTCTAGAGATGAAGAGAAGCAAAAAACGTCCATTCTGTAGCTACAGACGGAAGGGTAGAAGAAAAAATTAAATGGAGGTAGGGGAGCGTGAGAATTCATTTCATAAAAAAGGTATTGATACCCGTCACTCACCCCTTAAATTGTTTCCCTATGTGTCTGATAATGAGTTCGCCTTGGAAACTCTCTGAGCTACAAAACTCTACAACTACTATTGATAGAGAGGTTCATCTCAGGCCTGCATTTAAGGTGTTGAGGCACAGCACTTATGTACATAAGTCGCGAAAATTTTAGAATTATACGATGTGGAAACATATAAAATAATACAAATAAACATAAATACCTATTAAAACAATACAAAAAAACAAAATGCACAAACAAAATATTTTAATAATAAAATAAATAATTAAGCAAATATCTATCAATAATATTACTTGATAAACTAATCCTCACTAGGGCAAAAAGTGAATAAGGAGTGTTAAATTTATCAGCAAATAAAAATTAATAGGGCAAAAAAGTGCGAAATGAAATGCAAACATGTGAAGTCAGTAGGTAACCAAAGATGGGATAGAAAAGGTCCCCTTTGAAATCGGACCTGATATAAATATTAGTTCAAAAGGGTCACCACAGGATATTTGAATGCTCAGTATATGCTACACAAGGAAAATTATTCAGCTTTCTATTATTTTAAAATATTTACAAAAAAAAAAAAAAAAAAAAAAAAAAAAAAAAAAAAAAAAAGAGGGCCCTACAGAATGTAAGCGATTGTTTCTTTTAGAAATTACATTCATGACAGTGTACACTGTAACATGGTTCAGAAATTCCGCATTTTTCACTGTTTTCTCAACCTGGCGAATCGATGGCCAAACGTAGACATTCGTGCTCCTCTTGATCAAGTTTCAATAAATAACTCTTGAGATTGCCAGAATCGCAGATGACTCATATACATTTAAGACAACATGTTTCCAGTTCAGGCAAAGAGTAAATAGTGTGTAGATACTTACTATACCTATTTACTTTCTATACTGGGCTTACGGTGTAGATATATATTTACAATTTTAATTCAAGTTTTACTTTACAGAAAGCTTGGAGCAACAAAGAATGAAATCTACTTCAAGTTAATATAGAGAAAGAACGCATAAAAAGTTCAATCAATGAAGCAGCGGAGAAGACAAGAGAATGTTTAGATTTCATCCAGATATATGAAGCTACCTCTCTGATAACACATTCACTGCTGTTCATGCCATGGATCTTGTGTGAATGAATGGAGATGAACAAGTTTCATTATCTTCACGTGAGACTTTAATTTCCAGACTCTCCTTAGCGCTATGGAAGTTCAACAGAGTTTCACAGGAATCCTGTAGGTCCTTGACTTTGTAGAATCTATGAGATAGATTGCAGTCAGCTCCTCTTCAATGTTTTGCCAAGGTGTGAAAACATTCCAATAAAGGACTTGACTGAAACTGGTACGTGAAAGTAAAGTATGCCTATATTACCTAGGTTACCAAATAGGTAATGAAGCAAATGACATAACAGTCTAGCTATGTTTCTACTTTTTCTGAAAATACTACACCAGGAGTCCGCTAAATGATTGTAAGAGAAGCTTTAGGAAGTTCTTTCGTTGTTAATGTTGAACTTAGTCTTAGAAACGGCCTCACTGAATGTTCATATAGCAGTCACTGTATTGAATATAGTGTGATGTTGAATGCACTCACTCAGCGGGCATTACTTAGTCACTCAAGTATAACCTCAACTCTCTTCTCAATGATGCCATGCATGATACCACTTGATACTTTGTGTCGATGTACTCGCTATGTTTACTTCATTAAGTTTTCACCTAGACGAATAATAATAATTAAATTGCCATGTATGGATATTGGATACTAAGTATTGTATCTGCCATGGATATGTCTGATTTTTGAGCGATGTGATACTATCGTCAAATTTTGTCCTCAGATATTTGAAAGACTAGGTTTAACATCCAACAGAAAGTTCGAGGCCTGAAGTGATATTTTTGAAACCCCCTGTGTGAAGCCTTTGTATGAGTATGACCTGGATTTTAATATTTATTTACATTTCCCTTTTCTTCCTCTTAGCAAAATTCTTCTTAGTCTGGACATAAACATGAAAGGGTGAAAAACTAAAATAAAACACCAAACACTCTCCGTTTCTTTCCCATTTTTTTTTTATAGATTGTGTGAAGCCTTTGTATGAGTATGACCTGGATTTTAATATTTATTTACATTTCCCTTTTCTTCCTCTTAGCAAAATTCTTCTTCAACTTATCGCAAAATTATTATATTTTTTTCTATATTAAAAAAATCGCGTCTTCCAAAATATACACGCGATGTATATATTTTTTTATTATTTTTTAAAAAAGAAAACGATAGCTCCTGACGCACAACACACGTGAATGCAAAGATAAAACTGTTTAACTGTTATATTCTCATGTAGATATTTTGTATGTTCAATTGTGTTATATCAGTCAAATAAGGGGAAAATATAATATTAAAGCTAAAAACACACAGAAATATAGGGGAAACAGAAAATAAAAAGGAATATCTTGACAGTATGACGGGTGACCCTGTCTTCTGTTCTTCCCCTACATTTTATATACTTTACTTACACATCGGCCACAATCCACAATATTGGTTATACAAATATATTATTTACGCTGTTGCCATGTCTCTCCCAACAATTTCATTGTGCGATGCGTTATACCTCCTTGCTCGTATTATCACTCACTCGGTGATTCTTCTTTATCAACAGAGTGAACACCACCTACCTATATTAGTTTTAGTTGGATGATAACATGTCTGAAACATACTGTACATTTTTGCGTCACTTAACCCGTTGAGACCATTAGTTTTACATATTTATTCAAGATAAGTTATCTTCTTTTCTCGTTACATTTTACCCCTTTTTTTCTTCTTATTATAATGAAAATATTTTTTTTGTACCCAATTACCCATGGATAGATTAGCCTTTCGTTGGACAGGAGGGATTGCCTCAGGCAATAAATTTGCTTATTTTACTATACATAGAAAGAGGACTGCAATATTTTATTCAATAAAACATCTAAACATTAGTAATAAAAATGTTTTATTTACAAAGACTTATTCATTTGATTCTAGTTATATATTTTTAGTTGGGGTCTTGTAATTTGTAATGTCAGTGTCTAAAAATAATAATAGGTGGGTAGTTAATTGGTCAGAGCTTGAAATTACTTCCCCCTTTTTTTCTAGATTTAGGTACTTCCAAGTGGGTATAGTATCAAGCCACCCTATTAATTTTTTTTGAAAAGGTTCAAAAAGTATAAAAGATAAATGGGTAAAAGTTAAAATAAAATTTCACAAAAGTTCTACACCATCTGGATGTTTGGAAACTTTTGAGGGAACTTTTACTCTTTTTTCCCTTTTCGTCTTCTCCCTTTTTACTTTTGCCTTAATGTTGTTAAAATTCAAAAATGCTCCAAGATTTTTTCTTTTATTTCTCCAGGAAAATAACTCTAGTGAAGAGCTTATTTATATGTACCTACATTAAACTTCTACCAAATCAAAACCACTTACATTTTACTTCAATGCAAAAATTACCTCACCAGTTTATGGTTTATAATAAGTAGATATTAGTGGAGATGTCAAAAGCACCAACAGAAAATATGTGTACCTACATTATGTTTGTACAGTTACGCATACCTGCTCTATAACTACAGATACACGTTAGTGGAGATGCCATAACACCAACAGAAAATATTTATTATGTTTGTACAGTTACGCATACCTGCTCTATAACTACAGATACACGTTAGTGGAGATGCCATAACACCAACAGAAAATATTTTTGTTCGCGATATTCGCAGCTATGGGTTCGATCTCAGGCAAATTTTTTTCAGCTCTTTTTTTACCGCAAATAATTGATGAAACCAAAATTTTCGCCTGCGGCCGGTCCTAAAAATTTTAAACACCAACAGAAAATATTTATGTACAAGTACCTACATCATTCCATGCACACGCACACAATGTTAAAGTAGATGCCAAAAGCATATAAGTAGTATAAGTACGCATACTAGGTTCCTAGGTTGATCTCACTCGTAGGCACATTTAAGACCTTTCTTTCCCTAGCACCACCCAATTACTTAATTTGAATAAATAATAAATAAAATTATGAAACAAGTAGAGTTTAATATCATCCTCTCTCTAGAGTAGAGAGTAGATACACCTACCTATGAATCTATCTGAAGTTGAATCGGTTTCTGCTCATACAACCCACCCAATATGACCGATGTGCATCGTTAGAAGGAATAAAATGCACTGCGAAGAGTTTAAAGCCATTGCCATTGTGTAGAATATTACGTATAAACAATCTAATTTATACTTTTATGAGAATTCAAGTTAGAAGTACTATTAAATTGAGTGAATACCTGAGCTTCAGGCGTGGGGACTTCTTCAAAAGGGAATGATACTTTCTGTACGATCTTCTAAGGCCGCGGTCACTGAATGCAATCACACACGATGCTTTTCTGTATTGAATTCTCAAACCTTTCATTTCTTGTACGATTTTTAGATATTTTTACCAATTTGTAAAGAGAAAATTCCCTGTTTCTTTGTAGTTTATGTATAAAGCTATAGTCTTAAGTTGTACCTAATGTACATTGTGTATGAAAAATTCAAGAACCAGATCTCTTTTTGGGAATCATTTACCATTGGATGACGATTATATGTAGTGAACGTGCACAAAGCCTTCTTTCTACCTTTATCCAGTGGGAGTCTACGGTCTGCGTTCCAAACCTGATGACCTTGTAGCGAGAGATTAGTAGTGGTGTTGTCTCTGAGTCTTTTACATCTTCAGTAATTTATTGCTTTGCTTGTGATCTTGTGACAATTAACAAGCTATTACTTGATGTGCTGTCTGCTCAGTATTCAGTGTACATTCCTATCTTTATCCTTTTGTCTGGAATCCTCACTTGACAAGACTGGCCAGACATTCCGAATATTGGAAATATTATAAACCCATTACCATTAGTCGTGATATTGTTCTACTCTCTTAAGTTTCTTCTGCTCACAAGGGACAAACTTATCTCTCCACTGTCCATTGTCTCGCTGGTGTAGTAGACAAAACGTTCGATAAAGAGGCGTGGGTTCAATCCCAGGTGATACCTGGAATTGTATCCTCAATTTACCAATTTGATTTGAGATTTTACATAATATTTTCGAGATTGATTCCGCTACCTATGTCTTTTTTTTTAGCAAGAAAATCAAGTGGATATTGTTTGAACTAAGTATTTGCATTCAATTAAATGGATTACAAAACACCGTTTTGTACACCGTTTTCATACAAATTTTCTACACGAAGATTTTTCGAAGAATTTCAAGTTATAATTGAATTTCTTGAGCTGCATAACTGCAGAGGTTCATTTAGGCGTCAAATGCTGAGAGTTGCTGAGCACATTCTTTGCAACGTGGTTTGAAAGTTATTAACTTAAGGATTAATAGATTTTATAGGTAGGACGAATTTAACTTCTGTAAGAAAGGAATAAGAACAATCTATTATATTATCTTCTTCCATTACTTTTTTGAAATGTTTAATCTTTGGTTGCCTGGAGTCTCCACTAATTTTATCAGTTAAGTAGGTAAAACATAAGGACATACATATGAAAGGAATGGCATCACTTGCGTTGCGTTTCTTCTACACTGTTATAAATTGTGAAGGAGGGGAAGTTTTAGATTTTTTAAATATGTATTTGTTAGAATATTTCACATCACATCACAGCAACAAAAATTTGTTTACATAAGAAAAATGAAATTCTATTGCTCAACAATTTATAAATGACAAAACTAAAGAACCGTGTAGGAATCTAATATTGTTGAGAAATCACAATAATTTGACTCCATTACATATTTTACTTTCCTGGATGTATTTTTGGTCTATTTTAGAATTTATTCAGAAGCCATAAAACATTTTTATTCTCTCTTTCTACAGGGAAAAAACTCGAGAAAGCAAGCAGCAGAGGTTTTATAGAAGGAACCGTATGCCAAGACCTTATCTTTAATTTTATTTTTCCATTTTGGTAGACACCCTGCTATTGGCAATAGACAGGATGTACAAAAAGACTAAGAGAGAGGGAGAGAGAAATAGATAGGTAATAAAAAAATGAGAAGTAGCAGAAGAAAGATGTGAAAAGAGGAGAGAAAGAAAACGATGATATACAAAATGAACGGAAGGAAGTAGATGAAAGGAAGGAGAGTAGAAAGAAAAGGTAATGCAAAGAAGAGGGAAGGAGAGGCAGAACACAAAGAGAAATAAAGGGAAAGAAGGAGAAGAGAAAGGAAGACGAAATAAATGAGGAGAGGAAAAAAAGGATGAATAGGGAAGGAAGAGGTAGCATAACACGAGGAGCTAGTTATAATTCTGGTAAAGATAAGACGATATGTTTGGGAGGGAACGTGTATTACAGGATAGGAAGGGAAAGTAGGGGAAGTGAGTAAAGCAAAGTAGGGGAAGTTAAAGAGGTAAGTGTAGAGAGGGGATATGGAGGGTGGAAAATTTTAATTAGCCGATTGGAGTGGGTTAAGTAGAAAATCTTAACCTCTAGTATTACAGGATAGGAAGGGAAAGTAGGGGAAGTGAGTAAAGCAAAGTAGGGGAAGATAAAGAGGTAAGTGTAGAGAGGGGATATGGAGGGTGGAAAATTTTAATTAGCCGATTGGAGTGGGTTAAGTAGAAAATCTTAACCTCTTAATATCGGAAGTCCTTTAACTAAAATCTCTCTCGAAGTAGGCCTTAAAGCGATTAAAGAGACTTCTTAAACAGGGAGAGGAATAAACAAACAAGATACTTACCTATGACTTCTTTTTCCGTCATAATAACTATAATTGATATGTTTTGATATTATAGTCTTAGTCTTAGTTTTCCGTCACATTAAAAAATATTAAAATTTAAGTAGGTAGGTAATAAATTTCAGTTTTATCAGGAAAGTGCTTTGACGAAGTCGGGTTTAACCCGATGGTATTAAAATAAAATAAGTAGGTAGTAGGGTACTCGTATATGCCCACGCTTATCCCTGAAGCGAAGAGGTTGAGACTGTTGAGAGACGTTTTAAAATTTAAGCCAGGGGTTTCGGTACAGAGTGCTGAAATTGTTGACCTAGGATTAAAATTATAACATGGTGACGACGTGATTCCCATGATAAACAACACGTAGCACGTAGCTACCTGTACAAAGCGACACGTATTCAGTATACTTTTGTCATCCAGGAGAAATGAAACCCAAATTTTCATTCGAACCCTCCATACCCTCATAGGAGTTATAGGCACTTATTTGAAGAAAATCATTCATTTACAAAGCCTACTTAGTTTGATACAGTGAACAGTCCAAGATAGCTTGGCTGGCAAGCAGAAGGTTTCCGTTTAAACAATGTGAAAGACTCACAAGATTATATTAGGTACTTTATCTAAGGAAAACTTTTGTTAAAATGTTGGGCAGTTTCAGTTGGAAAAGATCTTTGATTTTCATTTCTACTGACATGAGTTTAAACAAAATGAGAAGTGGTATATGGAGGTACTTTTACCCAATACTACTCAAACTCAAGTATTTTTTCTTTACGAAAATAGAATTTTTTAAAATGAAAAAAATAATCGTAAACATCTACAGACTAAATTTATTTTATTGGAATTCATGAACACGAGAAGCGAAAGCAAGAAGGCGAATAATAATGATAGTTGAAGAAAACAAATTCCCTTGTAATAATAACTAAATAAAATGAATGTTGCCTTGTGGTGGCGGCTGTTAATAGGCCAGTAAACAAGTATCAGGGACTTACACTACTTACAGCCATTATGTTCATATGTACGTCATGTTAATAATTTTATTATTATTGAATATTTAACAATCAGTAAATCAATTTATTAGGTATCGAAACGATTGTAAATCGAGTGATATTCAAGACTTTTCCAAGATTTTTTTCCCACCTCTATAGCTAAGGGCCAGTCTAATGTTCATATGTACGTCATGTTAATAATTTTATTATTATTGAATATTTAACAATCAGTAAATCAATTTATTAGGTATCGAAACGATTGGAAAATTGTTACTCTGGCGTCTCCACTATTTTTTCATTCGTAACTCATAACACCAGAGTCTATAGGTGCCTTTTGATTATCAACTTGATCTAATAAAATTGTAGTTCAACATACAGCGAGAAAAATGGAGAAACAAAAGACAGAAATAAAGAAAATTAGTGAAAAATTATTAGAATGAAAGTGGCGAACGTTAGAAATGGATAACACACGAGCAAGGGTAAAATAACGTTAGATTAGTGGAGATGCCTGATTACCCATAGTGAGCTAATGAAAACACTCTAGAAGACCCAAGCAGATTTTTGTGTGAGAGGTCTGTAATATCTATTTTCATAGATTTGCATCAGGAGTCATGGTGCGACTGGGCTCTACTAAAGATTTCGTAGATTCGTTTATTATAAGCTTGACCCATGTTTTGGGGACCGTTGTCCTACACCTGATCCTCAGAGTGGGCTTTTTGTGTGTGAAGTTAAGCTAGTCGCGCTGCTTCGGTTCCAATGTGCCACAGGCCTTACACACACAAGAAGATTCTCGTCTCCTAAAGACGTTGAAAATTGTTTTGAATTTGGCAATGATTCTAATGATGCTTTGAGTTTTAATTATTTTACAATTACGGCCCTTGTGTTGTTCGAGCGAGTTCGTTTTCAACGGAATAATTTCATGTGGGTGAAAATGTGGAGGTGATCTTCTTCGTATCTTCATTTAGTTTTGCAGCCCAATACATATTTGTATCACAGACTGCATCGCGGTATTCGTTGCACTGAGAAGTATTTACCAGTTTATTTGTTTTGTCGCAGCTTATAACCTGAAAGAGAGAACACATCCGTGTGTTACTTCTAGAAATTGAGACTGGTTGAAGGACTTCACATTCAGACCCCGAACCCCTTAGAATATCTAGCCAACAAAAATCTATGTATAGCATTAGACCATAGACCCGTAAAATATGGAGGAAAAGCAATAATTAGCTTTGAAGAGAACCGAAAAACCTATTGCAGGGTGTCTACCAGACTGGAAAACCGGGAATCGTCAGGGAGATTGTATTTCTGAAGATTTTAGACCAAAATGATCTAAAATTTCGCCTGCGGCGCTATTATAATATTCTGTTCGCCTCTTTTCTTGTTAGAGTTGATTTTGAAAAAAAAAAAAAAAAAAAAATTCAAATTGGAGCAGCCTCTGACCGTATAGAACTACGTTTTTGCTGTAGGTATATTTCATCTTGATAAATCTGATACAGTCGAACATGGATATAAGAGACAAAGCTGATTTATTTTCTGACCAAAAACCTCCATATAGGAGAAGAATTTACCTATTGTAAGAGAAACCTTGCTCCCTTGGATTCTTTTATATCCTGGTTCGACTGTGTTCTTCATAATCATAACAGTCGTAAAATTTTGGAGGCCGATCTTGTACTTCTATGTATATCTGTGTTAGATTTGCATACAATTTTATGAAAAGAAAGCGAAGAAGGCTTGAAATTTTCCACCTGTTTTTAAACTCCAGAAGTTTTTTCAGTGGTAAATTTTTCGTCCCTACGACTTGCCACCCAGAAACACGAGCTAATTTTTGTCAGCATTTTCATTTCTTCGCACCGGATATTTTATGCAAGATTTGTCTTTGTTTGTGCCTTTGATGTTTCGAGGGGGAGTGAACAAAGCGGAATAAAGATTTTCTAATTTTCTTTCTTGTGTTTTTACTTAAACGATTTTAATTCTGTAAAAAAAAAGAAAAAAAAGTTATAAATAACTTTAACATTCCTGTACCTTTTCTCTTACCTTTTTTTTCTTCATTTTACCTTCCTCTTTCTCTAGTCTTTCCTTTTTTTTTTTCTTTTTTTTTACATCATAAAGATCATTTTCCTCTGGGAACTTCCCTTTTTCTCCCTCCTCCTTCTCCTCCTGCTCTTTTCCCTCCCTTCTTTTTTCTCTTTTTCTCGCTGTTTCGTTTTGTTTTAGTATTAAAAGAACTTTTTTCTCTCTCTCTCAAGTATCCAGAGATCTAGAGATTCTGGACCCTGGCACTTACATATGTATGTAGGTACAGTACAGGTAGATAGATATGTAAATACTTTGAAAATGACGCATTTTCAAAATACCCTCTTCATAACCAGAAGATTTTAATTTTAATTTATATTTCTCCTTCTCTCTGCTTTAAAGTTCTCCCAAAGGAAAGTAGCCAATCCCTACCTGCTATATCACACATTGCGTGACACAGCCAGCATCTTCAAACACACAGCAAAGTTGAAAATTCGCCTCGAGTTCGAACCTTGGATCCCCGGATTACAAGGTGACTACTGTCTACCATTTTCCTCAAAGAGCTACAGTACAGCACGAGGTGGGAGAAGGTAGAAGGTATGTATTCCGAAGTTTCAAAGGGAAAATGTTAAGGGTACGAAAATGGGACGCCAGAATGCAAAGAATGAAAATCCCCATAAGATGCTCGAGTAAAGAGAGAGAGAGAGAGAAAGAGAGAGAGAGAAAGAGAGAGAGACTGAGGTAAGGGGGAGCAAGGGCTTGAAAAGTAAGAGAGAAAGAAAAAAGTAATGGTAGCTAGGAAAGTGAAGGGAAGAAACAGAAGGTAAGGAAATGCAGAGAGGGAATAAGAGATAGGGAACAAAGTTACATGGAGAGAGGGAGAAACAAACGACGGACGTGGGAAGGAGGGGGGAGAGGGGAAATAGAAGGAAGGGGGAGGGGGAAGAGAAGGAAGGAGGGAAAAGTAGATGAGATCTTTCAAGAAATACGAAATAAAAATATATACGTTTTTGCGGAGATGAAAATTGAGCTTTGCCCAATGCTTTCTCCTGGATTTTCGAATTTCTAATCCACTTTGCGGGCCTTTGTTAAAACAATGGGTTTACATAAATTTAGTACCTATGATGGCTGTGATCTTTGGGGAAATGTGTTCTTCGATTGGTTGATCCATTGAACTTATTTACAGACTAAATCTTATCCATTTGTCAAATGACCAAGTTGAATCAAGATTTTAATCAAAACCATATAAACAAGTAACAAATGGGTTCTTTGATTTTCACTGTCAGAAATCGACATAATTATGTATGCCTGTCGTCGAAAATCTTTAAAACTGCTGTTCCCAGTTTGTTAAATAGTGAATAAGATTCGGAAAAGCTGAGGGAGAAAGCGTTGTGATGTTCCAGACTGTATTGTTGTAGAATACTGTTTGCTATCAGAGTAAATCTCGTTGAGTAAGCAAAGTGAAATATGATTCAAGGGAAAGTCTTCATCCCCTTCCCCTCTCTACTCTCTCCTACCCTCTCGCTGTCTCTTTCTTTCAACCCACCCCTCCATCTCTCTCTCTCTCTCTCTTGATCTGTATTTCTTCCCCCATCCTCGATTTTCTCTCTCACCTTCTCCCTGTCTCTTTTTTTCAACCCGCCCCTCCATCTCTCTCTCTCTCTCCTGATCTGTCTTTCTTTCCCCATCCTCAATTTTCCCTCTCTACCTCTTCCTGTCTCTTTCTTTCAACCCGCCACATCATCTCTCTGTTTCCTTCTTTATCACTCTCAATTTCCCCTTCTTGTCTTTCCCTGTCTCTTCCTTTCAACCCATCTCTCTCTCTCTCTCCTCCATCTCATATTCTGTGTTTCTTTCTTTCTCACTCTCAATCTCCCTTGTATTTCGCCTTCCTTTTCCATCCTAGGGAATTCGATCAACAATTCTTTTTTCTCGTTATAGTAAATGAGGTTTAGGGGGTTTTGTTTTTGGGGTTGCAACAAAATGTGGGTACCTTTCTATGTATGTTGTCAGGGAGTCACCGGGTGCCAATTCAGATACCTTTTGAGCTTCTCTGCCTACTAGTATCATTAGTTGAACTACCAAACAATGATTTGATTAATTTTATTGGTACACCAGTTCTCAAAATCATATTGGCAGATCTTTTGTATCTTCTCCAAGTCGAAAGATCTCCCACCCACGGTTATGATTTTAATTAGCTATGTATAAAAGCTCTAACCCGTGAGTTTTCAAATAGCTGCCTGGGCATATAATTATCTACCTACCTATACTCAGAATATTATTGAAATATGAACGTTACCTTTTGACACAAAACTAACTGAAGTACCCAAAATAAAACTTTCCACGAAAACAAAATGGAATTTGCACGAGGAATCTACCTACAGAGTAACAACAGGTTATTTTCGTCAACTCTCCGTGTTTAGAAGTTAAAATGAGACAAGATGTCTGACTCTATACATTTACTTACAGAAATAATGCTGAACAACATGACAAAAGAACACAAGAGTCAGCCTTTCAGTTTCATTCCCTATGTAGAAGTTAAAGGTTTCGCCCTACAAGATGAGAAATGATATTATTTGTCATCAACCCCCACCATATTTACCCCGCTTTACATCAAGCTTGCCATATTTACAGCTCTACACCACCCTTGCCGTATTTACACTGCTATACATATACCAACCTTGCCATATTTCCACTGCTCTAGAATAACCTTACCAAATTTACACCCTCTCTATACCAACCTCACCATATTTACCCTGCTCTACACTACCCTTACCATATTTACACTGCTCTACACCAACCTTACCATATTTACTCCGCTCTACACTACCCTTACCATATTTATTCCGCTCTACACCACCCTTACCATATGTATATGTATACACCACCGCCACCGTATAGACTTCTATACTGTTGCCTTCACAAAGTTCTCTGCCCTTACTCTATATCATATTTACCCCGCTTTACATCAAGCTTGCCATATTTACAGCTCTACACCACCCTTGCCGTATTTACACTGCTATACATATACCAACCTTGCCATATTTCCACTGCTCTAGAATAACCTTACCATATTTACACCCTCTCCATACCAACCTCACCATATTTACCCTGCTCTACACTACCTTTACCATATTTACACTGCTCTACACCAACCTTACCACATTTACTCCGCTCTACATCACCCTTACCATATTTACTCCGCTCTACACCACCCTTACCATATGTATATGTATACACCACCGCCACCGTATAGACTTCTATACTGTTGCCTTCACAAAGTTCTCTCACTAAAAACCCCTATGTAATTTTTAAACCCACCTCTTTTCCCATTGGTATAAGGCGCGTATTTAGGTTTCGCCTTTCGTTTTTTCCTTAACACTTCCTTCATAACAACAGGCAGGAGAGGGAGAGAGAGAGAGAGAGAAAGAGAAAGAAAGAAAGAAAGATGAAGAAGATGAAGGTGGTCAGATATCACCAAACTCCAAAACCACTCACGGAGTCACGGACATCATTATCATCATTAGTGGGCTTATCATGTTTGATGGTTGCTGAATCCGATAATGATATGTATGTTCACTGCAGCTCGGAATAATTCTCTGGGGCAAGTTTTGGGCTCTGTTTTGCATTCCCTAGCTGATGCCATGGCAGTAGAAGCACCTTTATCTGCACGCGTCCTAGTTTGCCCATTTCTTGGTCATATGGGGTAGCGCTTATACCCTGTCAACACAGCGCTAGGTCGCGGGTTGGATTTCTGCCCTAGGCGAATTTTAACCTAACCAGAGAAGGTTCGTTCTTGGAACGGCTGGCTTTCTCCTATCCTGTCCTGTCTTCCATTTCGGAACGATAAAACATTCGCTATTTTACAGCTCCCTCTATCAAAAACCTCTTCAAAAGAGAGAAAAAAAAAACTAGCGCGTGGTTGGTATCCGGATGAGTGGCCATCTGGGAAATATTTGTAGGTATTGATGTGGAGACCCTGTTGAGCCCTGAAGAGAGGTGCCTTAATTCAAACAAAAAATTCCGACCTCTGGACAATAATTCTAAATTTTATACTCACGCACACACTCGAACATATTTAATGGCATTTTTGGTAAATTGACAAAAAACTTGGCCCTGATGACAAGTTTAAAATTTGCGTGAAATTGTTTTTTTTTTTTTTTTTTTTTTTTTTTTAAGGGGGGCCCGGGGGCGTTTTGGTCATATGTGCACCATGGAAGCTGAAGACCTTGTGACTGCGAAGGAAGGGTGAGTGAAAACATCAAAATTCTGGCATCGTATCTGAGGTGGCTTCAGACTAGGAAAGTAAAGGAAGTACCTGCAAGTGGGGCGAGTCCTTGGTATATGGGTCCCTGAGAAGTCCTTCGTGCATGGGTCCCTGGTCTTCTACTTTACAGTCCTCTGTCATTTCCCCTAGTCCTCCTTCTTGCCTCCTGCATTATCCTTCTAAAAAGCAATAAGTTTTGTGGAGGAAGAAAAAAGGAGAAGAAAGAAAAACACAATTAGTTTTCTCTCTTCTTGACATCAAATAAAATGGCCGTGCTGGGAAACGCCAAGTTGAAAACTTTCGATATCGGTCGTTCATGACATCATGATTTTGGAGCTTAGAATAGTTAGGCCTTATGTTGGGCACTTGGGCAGTTCGCAAACGGGTTGTAGGTTCCCTTCGATCTTCGTTGTCGTGAGAAATGAGTTTTTACAGTTGATTATTTCACACATAAAATCTTTTCCACGAATTAAAATTGAGCATCAAGGAAGAGGTGCAAAGATTCTGAGCAAAGACTTTTCTATCACAATTGCCTCAAGTCGTTTCGTCTGTTGTACTCATTTAGAATCCGCATCTCTCGTTCCAAGACTCAAGTACTTATTTGTTCTGGCTTGCGTTTTACACTCAAATGTTTTTTTTTTCCCTTCCCTTCGTCCCTCCTTTCTCTCTCTCTCTCTCTCTCTTTCTCTCTCTCTCTTCTCCCACTCTCTCTGTCTCTTTCTCGCTCTTTTCACGACATAAAATACCGCTATGGTAAACTTTTTGTAATAAAAAGCGACGACGATGGAAATTATTCTTTCTCTCTTTTCTCTTTTTTTTTTAATAAAGTCGATATCTTTTCTCCTTTCTCCCTCATTTTCTCGGTGTTTACACTTGTAGAGCGCGAGGTTACGCTTAGCGTAAAACGTGTGTCTCCTAAATCAACTAGTTTACAAGTTTAACCTATTTAAGGTTTGACTGACCTTAAATTCTGTCCTGAATAAGGGCCTAACCGTATCTTTTTGGAAATTTGGGCCAGGGCAATTTTGATCTACATAGCTTGTTGAATCTCTATGCAAATTTTTATCGACCTAGGTCGAAATCCCAAGTCTCGAGAAATGCGAACTCTTTTTGAGTTTTTAAGGAAGTTATTCGAGAAAAACGAGTTGGAAATCGTCTAGTAAACGGAAGACAGCGTCACTTCTGACTTCTGAGCATTATTCTTCATAAGTTTCGGCGATGTTATACCAGGCATAAAATATTTCTGTCATGTCGGGAATTGAACTCCGTCCTCGGACCTGATAAGCCACTGTAATGCACGCCGATATGATTGGTAGCAACAGGGCGCAAAGATATTCTCATCGGAAGGGAGTACAAATAATATTTCTCAACGTAAAGAATGCATTCTGTATACGAAGAAACAAATTTATTTTGGATAAAATTTAAAAATACACATTTTAATCCGTATGTGTATACCCCTCACACTCTCACTTGTTTTCAGAGAGTGTGTTTGCTCAACCGGCGGCGTTTACTCGCCAAACAAGCTTGATTGGAAACGAGAAGATGTTTAGTCTTATACTTTGCTTTCCGTGCCCAGACACCAAATGCCATTCGTTTGTCTTGCACCTTGGATTTGGATCTTCCTCGTGTCTTGTCATATCTCAAGTATTTTCTTTTGTACTTATCAAGTCTTATGCCAACCACTCACGCTCAGACCGCAGTCTGTCAGACAGTCGAAACGTGTGTGGCGAAAAAGGTTCAGGCCCAGGTCTCGAGCGTTTTCCGCCACACACGTTCCGACTGTGTCAGACAGACCTGAATGGCTAGCCTTAGGTCTAGTCACTTTTTTGAGTTCGTTAAAAAAGGATGTGTCATAATTTGGACAAAGCCACAACCACACAATCGCTTTCAGTGTGTCCCCATTTATTATTATTATTACACAATTGGATCAAACTTTATTTACAGATGGTAACAAAAAGTATATACATATAAATACAAAATAAAGTTTGATCTTAGTTTGAAAGAAAATCATTCATTTACAAAGTCTAGTTAGTATGAAAGAAAATCATTCATTTACAAAGCCTAGTTAGTATGAAAGAAAATCATTCATTTACAAAGTCTAGTTAGTTTGAAAGAAACTCATTCATTTACAAAGCCTAGTTAGTTTGAAAGAAAATCATTCATTTACAAAGCCTAGTTAGTTTGAAAGAAAATCATTCATTTACAAAATGTTTGCCGAATCGGATATTGATATATGTATGTTCACTGCAAAAGCAAACAAGTTTTGGACTCTGTTTTGCATTCCCTAGCTGATGCCATGGCAGTAGAAGCACCTTTATCTGCACGCGTCCTAGTTTGCCCATTTCTTGGTCATATGACATGAAATTATAAATTATATACAAAATCAAAGGGGGGAAAACAGGGGGAAATGGAAAAAAAAGGAAGGAAAAAGAGGAATTTGTTGAAGAAGAGAGGAGGGAGGGTCTGGGAAGAGTAGGGGAAAGAAAAGGGGAATAGTAGAGAAGAAAGAGAGAGGAAAGAAAGAGAAGAAGAAGAAGAGGGGGGGGGAGGAGACAATATTTGAAGCACAGAGCACCCCACCCACTCCTGTGCAGATAATCAACAGCCTATTGATCTCGGGAAGTTACTTTACAACTAACTGTAGTAATTAAATTTAGAAGGGATAAACGCTTCGATGTGCGAAACACTTCATGAGAAGACATGATATTGTACCTGATCCACTCGACCCCAAGGTAATTAGTTATGATTAGATTCTAATAAATTAATTATTTCTAATAAAAGAACTAGTGACGTCATTGATGCAACATTTCGACCCCCCGATGATGGCGCAGACAAAGAACATATCCCTGTTCATTATGGAATGAACAAGATTTTCAAATTGTTTGAACAAGACGAGGGAAGAATGAAGTAAAGAGAAAGCAGAATCTACTTATGCCAATAAATAATAGATTCTGTAACTTGTTATCATTTCATTCTAAAATAACTCATCAGACTGCCACGGCGTGATGTTTGAGATGAAATTTTAATAAAAAAAAAATCGTTCAGTCGGCAGGCGCGGACCACCAAGTTGACGGGGGAAAGTATTGTTGACTTCTTTTGTGTTTAGACATTTTGAGCTTATGGGTATTTCTGAAAAGTAGCTCATCTTTTAGAGGTCATGTTGATTTTTTTTCTCTCATTTAGGTTTCAAGTTTGAAGATTCAAAAGCCGTTGATTGCAATGGCTCCTTTTGATAAATAATATGATTACTTGATTAGATAGATGTGCTGATTCACAGCTTTTATTTATACAATTTCTCATTTCTCGAGAAAAGTTGGTAGGTAACGTTTTTGCTGCCACCCAAGTTTTAATTAGAAATCTTACACTAATCGCCTCCAAATCCTCCAATGCATGTGATGTGGAATACTCCCCCTGATACTGAGTGATTATCAGTTTTTTACTTCATGAAATTATAACGAACCGTATGTGCTTGAAAGGGTTAATGATGATAATATGGTGTTCAATCTTTATTCAACAATTTGTGATATGTGTACCGAAATAAAAACAAATGCCAAAATGAAGCTATTTACCTCAAACTCAAAATTCAATGACACGATCAGCGCTCAACAGGGTGTGACAAAAGTCCGAGTTTCACTTCCCGAATGAGGTGTGAAGGCTAAAAATAGGATGTTTCGAAAATGACATTAGCTTTGGTGAGTTCTCTAACAGGAATGACATTATTTTTGCTAGTACATAACAATAAAGAAATTCCACAGAATATTAAATACCTGTACAAATTGTACAATATTAGGTGAGTCTGTCAAAATATAGGTGAGTCGCATTCAGCACCCTCTGACGGTCCAAACTGCAATCTTCGCCATATTGACATCACGTTTCAAACTCATTAGTCTTTTAGGAAGTGGTTACATTGCTTTTGGATTTTTGAACTATTGATACAGAAAATCGTGAGAGAAAGACTCCAGTTTAGACTTAGAGTAACCACAAACTTACGCCCAACCCGGATCTGAAAACCTGTTGAATCTGATTCTAAAGCTGTGTCTGCACATAGTCGACGACTGTCGACTGAAACCATCCTCACTGCCTCGACAACATAGATTCACCTCGTCCATCAACCACCGATCGAGTCGATCAACAATGTGGACACCGCTTAACCACCAATTTTGGATTTTACAAGACCCAGTTCACACAAATTCAAATTCATATTTAGTCATACGCTACGAAGTGCCAACAAATTTTATATAAAATTAAACATAATATAGTTTATTTAGTTTAAGTTAAATTTAGTCTCGTTACTTGCTCCTGTTGTTGGCGATGTTTAGATTCACTCTGAACATTATACAAACTTTTCCAGTTAATATTGTTCTGGCGTGATGCATATGCGTTTCCAATATATGTACCTAGGTACTTATATGTGCTACTTATGTGATAGGCTGATTAGGAAGATGTTTTAATATACCTACAGTATATCCCAGAAGTCCTTCCCGACCCTCGTAACTTTTGAACAGCAAGGAATTTTGAATATCTCATGTTTCTGAAGATAGAAAGATGCTTATGGCCAATTGTTTGGTGGTGTCAAAGTAAAGTTTATATATACCCCCCAGAAGTGACATTTTTAAGATGAAAAATGGCCATTTCTCAATAATCTCAAAGAGGAGCCCTCATAACTACACGCATTAGTCATGCAGAAGTTAAAATATTCATTGCAACGTTGTTATAAACCCAGGGACAAACGGTGTTATTTCTGGGAACGCTTTTCAGTAAACTGTGCTTACTCAATTACTCATCTAAAGTCTCAAAGTTCTCCAAAGTGGCGGAAGTATACTGGAGATACATATGTATCCTACATAGTTTTCTCTTCATTTCCCTTCGTAGAATCCCTCCCTAACGCCTCCGTCAATATTTTCACGCTATTTTCCCTTACCTGATGACTGATGACTCTATATTTCTTTCCCTCACTTTACCCCTCCACAACTCGACTTTCCTCTTGTTTTTCTCTTAGGAATTCAGTCACCATCACCACACGACTCTGGTGACCTCTGACCTTATCTATTCCGACGTCCCTCTATATTTCTTTCCCTCACTTTACCCCTCCATAACTCGTCTTGACTTTCCTCTTGTTTTTCTCTTAGGAATTCAGTCACCATCACCACACGACTCTGGTGACCTCTGACCTTATCTATTCCGACGTCCCTGATACCGAATCAAACGCCAAAAGTCAGATTGTGCATGTACAGTAGGAGTCGGAGTTTGCGTTTGGCACTTTTGGACTTTTTTCTTCTATTTAATTGGTTGAGAGCCGGATTTCAACCATTCGGGTAACTTTAATCAAAACCCGGCATTGCAAGTCCTTATAAATGGCCACCTTTGTTATAGGTATTTGCAATTTTGCATGCTGTGCTAAGTGTGCTTGAACAAATGAACATGGCAAGAATCGGGATGAACCATGTCCATTTTCAATAAATTACGAAGATTGAAGACTGACCATCAATGGGTGTTTCTACACCGAGAACTATCTGGTTAGAAAACGATGTTAAAAAAAAAAAAATCTGTACAAAATTGGGTTGATGGAGTAAAATGTAGTAAACATTTCTGGCCCTTTGCAGCACGTCTCTTTCGCCTGAAATGGAACGGGAGCTTTTTTCAGAGTATTGTGCAAAATTCAATATCAAAGTACCGACTGGTGAGTGGTGTACCATGTACCCCCTCGCAATAACCTTTAGCATTATAATGTTGCTTTTCAGATAAATACGCCATGCTTCATTTGTGAAAACCTAAAAATAGACATTATTCTTTCGTTCCATCTGGCCAAGCTCGAGCCTTTTTGGGGTGCTTTTCTGGGAATTTGTTTTCCTCCATATTTATTTCATTTCACCAGTTCGAAAAAGATACAAAGTGATATTTATTTCAATATAAAAAAAAATCACTAGAATTCCTCTTCTCCGGTAGAGACCCTAGGATGCATGTAGCGTTTCCTCTCTGGGTGGCTCCAATTGTTCTCATCATATCACTCCAATTGATCTCATCATATCGTGCAATGTCCTGCTATCGCCGATTCTGGTCTTAAGCTGGTCCGGCCCTATCGGAATTTCGTTGTTTTATGATCCTTCTGCCCCTAGTATGCTCAAATTTTAGAGTTATGAAAAATGATAGCACGTTTTGGAGAACATAATTTCAAATGCAATAAACACCACAAAGCAAGCACATCTGGATACTGGATATGTTGTAAATGTGGAAATCTGTAGTCCGAAAAGTGTCCATCACAAATGGAAAAATTATTTATTTATACATATTACAAAAAAAAAAAAAAAAAAAAAAAAAAAACCCTTGTGCTTACTGAATTACTCATCTAAAGTCTCAAAGTTCTCCAAAGTGGCGGAAGTATACTGGAGATACATAATATATGTATCCTACATAGTTTTCTCTTCATTTCCCTTCGTAGAATCCCTCCCTAACGCCTCCGTCAATATTTTCACGCTATTTTCCCTTACCTGATGACTGATGACTCTATATTTCTTTCCCTCACTTTACCCCTCCACAACTCGACTTTCCTCTTGTTTTTCTCTTAGGAATTCAGTCACCATCACCACACGACTCTGGTGACCTCTGACCTTATCTATTCCGACGTCCCTGATACCGAATCAAACGCCAAAAGTCAGATTGTGCATGTACAGTAGGAGTCGGAGTTTGCGTTTGGCACTTTTGGACTTTTTTCTTCTATTTAATTGGTTGAGAGCCGGATTTCAACCATTCGGGTAACTTTAATCAAAACCCGGCATTGCAAGTCCTTATAAATGGCCACCTTTGTTATAGGTATTTGCAATTTTGCATGCTGTGCTAAGTGTGCTTGAACAAATGAACATGGCAAGAATCGGGATGAACCATGTCCATTTTCAATAAATTACGAAGATTGAAGACTGACCATCAATGGGTGTTTCTACACCGAGAACTATCTGGTTAGAAAACGATGTTAAAAAAAAAAAAAATCTGTACAAAATTGGGTTGATGGAGTAAAATGTAGTAAACATTTCTGGCCCTTTGCAGCACGTCTCTTTCGCCTGAAATGGAACGGGAGCTTTTTTCAGAGTATTGTGCAAAATTCAATATCAAAGTACCGACTGGTGAGTGGTGTACCATGTACCCCCTCGCAATAACCTTTAGCATTATAATGTTGCTTTTCAGATAAATACGCCATGCTTCATTTGTGAAAACCTAAAAATAGACATTATTCTTTCGTTCCATCTGGCCAAGCTCGAGCCTTTTTGGGGTGCTTTTCTGGGAATTTGTTTTCCTCCATATTTATTTCATTTCACCAGTTCGAAAAAGATACAAAGTGATATTTATTTCAATATAAAAAAAAATCACTAGAATTCCTCTTCTCCGGTAGAGACCCTAGGATGCATGTAGCGTTTCCTCTCTGGGTGGCTCCAATTGTTCTCATCATATCACTCCAATTGATCTCATCATATCGTGCAATGTCCTGCTATCGCCGATTCTGGTCTTAAGCTGGTCCGGCCCTATCGGAATTTCGTTGTTTTATGATCCTTCTGCCCCTAGTATGCTCAAATTTTAGAGTTATGAAAAATGATAGCACGTTTTGGAGAACATAATTTCAAATGCAATAAACACCACAAAGCAAGCACATCTGGATACTGGATATGTTGTAAATGTGGAAATCTGTAGTCCGAAAAGTGTCCATCACAAATGGAAAAATTATTTATTTATACATATTACAAAAAAAAAAAAAAAAAAAAAAAAAAAAAAAAAAAAAAAATCCTCTCTCTTCTTGCTCCTCTACCCCTTTATTCCCCCCTAAAATAAAATAATATTTTTATCTTTCACTTTTTATTACCTTGTGTATAGGGAAGCTATACATACGTCCTTTTTGAGGTCCCCTGAGTCCAAAAAGTGGGTTTTAGCAAATTATCTGTTCACAATATGAAATATTGTATGTTCCAAGGATGGTAGTGTAACTATTTTGTTAAAAATTGGATGGTAATCCGTCCAAATACTAACCTAACAACTTTGGTGTGATATTTTTGTGTGTCATAATGTAATAGAAAGTGGTGTGATGTTCACACCAGATTTTTAAAAATACTATTACCCTCTCCCTATTTCCCATCATTTTGCTGTACTTCCTTCTACGCCACCAAAATATCTGTTGTATGAAAAAATAAAAAGTTGGGGATGTTGTAAATGCAGCTTCCAAGCACAGTGCTCCCTACTGAACATGAACAAAATAATATGAGGTAGGATTGTATCTAGTATCTAGGGGGGAGCTCAGCCCACCCCCCTCAAGCTTAAATTTTTTCCTTTACTGTAGGTGAGATTCCGAAAATTTGAACCTATTACGTATTAGGACAAAGGTTCATCAACATCTCTTGCAATAATTAATAAAATTCCAAACTTGTAAAAATAGATTGTTAAAAGTCAAAGCTTCAAAATCAACTTTGAACATTCCAGGCTGAACCAATAGGCAACACGCAACAGACATCCATTCGAACTTTGAAACGTCCATTAATTTACCAACTCTGAACTCATCAAGTGTAACATCTCTAATATTCCACGTAGATACAACTAATAGACATTCTCGTCGATACCTTGATTTACTTTTATCTCCTAGATATCTCTTGGTCGATGAGTGATGTAGAAAGTATAATCTAACAGCAACACATTCACAATATAAGTAATAGGCAATGATTTACAATACTGTTCTATTAACACATTAACATTATCTAAGTGAACCAGGCGAAGTAACGAACATTTCAACACCTCAACCAAACCGAACCTTCTTCAATCATAAATAAAATTCATAAGAGAACTCTCGCGTTGGTAGAATTTCTGAATTACACACCAGCAGATAGAATTTAATCTCTTGCACATTGGTGCAACATTAAAAGATGGTATTGGATGTGTAATGCAATGCAATTTATAATCTAGAGATAAGTTATACCTATCCTTACTATCCTACTTTGAAGGCGAAACAGCCCTGAACTTAACAACCTCCTCTGTAGATCATTCCACACTCGATAAATGAGACTGTATTGTAACTGCTGGCAAAAGTTAACCTTTACAATCACACAAAGTCATTTGAAGATCAAAAGTGATTCAATTATAAAATGCTTTGTGTGGATCTCCAATTACCACCCTCTACTTTATCTTCAGTAATCAAAACGCTGAATGCTGTGAGGAAGTAAAGATTCAACAACACAGCAGCATGAAAACGAAACTTTGGAAAATTCAAATGACATCACATATCAAAACGCTGAATGCTGTGAGGAAGTAAAGATTCAACAACACAGCAGCATGAAAACGAAACTTTGGAAAATTCAAATGACATCACAAGTACAGAAGGGATGACTCGCAGAGTGGAGAAAAAAGTGGAACGAGTGAAGGAGAACTGCTGGGAAAATAATGGGAAAAATAACCCTTAATTCAGAACAACTTGGTCCAATCCCTTTTTAGCGGGAAGGAAAGTCTTATTTTGCTTTTTCATCAGACAAAGCGTGATTGAATGAGAATATTGTGCACGTCTGTGACGTGTATCTGTAATCATCTGAATGGGTTTTGCGAATTTCTGTTTACTGAGCTTTATTTCAGGTAACAAGTTGACTGATCTTGATTTCAGTGACCTACATGACGTGATAAATCTTGGTATTTGAGGGCTCCTACTTTGATGAAACTTGTGAATTTAAAGGCACCGACATTAAAAACAATTATACACCCTTGTCCGGCCTACGAGTAAAAGAACAAAGTAGTCTCCTCCATTTCTCAATATCGATAAAGGCAAGAGGAAACATCAGTGTGAAGGAGAGAATAAACTTGGGGAAAAGTAGAGGATTAGAGGAAGAAATAAACACAGAGAGAGAGAGAGAGAGAGAGAGAGAGAGAGAGAGGGAGAAGGCTAAAAAAAAGAGAAAAACACATTCTGAAACTTTTCTCAACTTTTTTTTTCGCAAGTACCTACGTCCCTTTGGCCTTTCGCTTTAGCTTTCTGAAACAAAGTCCTGGTATCTTCAATTATCACTGGGCTTAGAAAGTTATAAAACTAGCAATATAGCTGCCATCGAAAGTAAGAAAGCAGCGTCTTATAAATTAAAACTTTGCCTTGGAGCAATTTGTTTCTGAAAATTTAAGATAGGAGGTGGTGGTTATCTAAATTTTATGAGCTTTCTGAAGATGCTCCTAAAGCTTTGGACCCACAATTTTCCATAGTACTGTGTTGTTTCGAGACTACCTTCTTGTGGGTAGTTATTTCAAGATGATTACCACTCTATGCTACAGCGTTTGATCATCAGTGGACAAAATGAAATTTGAATTTTCCTATCTATTCGATGGATGTTAAATCCTAATAGTGAAAGTCTGATGGTCTTGTCGTGCCATATGTAGATATTCTGGTATGGAATTGATAGCACATTTTTTCTCACATCAATATGCTGCGATCCAGAACCTGAATATTGATAGTTGCTCGTAATAATGGGTATCAGGCACATTTCAATTCATTTACTCGCTTAATGAGATATAGCAATGTGTTTGTACCTAGGTACGTCAAAATAATACCTAGGTATGTTTATATGTACCTAGATATAAGTCGATCGGCATTATATTCACTGTCATCTGGTCGTCTCATGCTCTATTCATGAGAGATTATACCTATATGCATATGGCTGTTCAATTGTTCATACCTTTATTTATACCTAATATGTAACAATATTTTGGCATTTTTGTTACAGTATAATACCAGTGACCCATGGAACTCTGAAGCACTTTTGAGCGTGGTGTGTACCTGGATGGGTGACTGACTGAGTGCACATTTGCTGCAGGCTGATTCGAGCCATACACACCTTGCCCTCAGGAGGACATATTGATGAGCTGTTGGAAATTCGAGCGAAAAAGGTAAGTTGCCAGGTATAGGTAGCTAGACAAATTTTTCGACCAACCAATGTTAAAAGTGATTGGAGTGATGGAGTGTTATTGGTAATTTCGATAAATGGAATCGAGCTAGCTTCTTTCAGTAGAGTATTAAGTAGATATCTACTTTACGCAGTTTACGCCTTACCCAGTTATAAGAGGAAGAAGACCCCTTCAACTGACTCTTCACCAATATGGGATTCAAATTTAGATTTCTCATCCAGGTACTTATAACTCATAGAGCAATATATCTTTCCAGCATTCCAGAGCCATCTGTTTTTATAAACAAGGAGAAGAACACAAAATAACATAGTCTCAGAAAAAAAAAGAGGAACCCTTTCCCCGAAATAATACACCAAGTCTGAAAATAAAACTAAAGAAGAAGACGAAGAAGTAGATTAAGTAGAAGAAGAAGACAAAGTTAATCAATTTAGTTCTTCATTTTATATTAGGTAGATTTAGACCCTCAGACTTTTTAAAGGATCGCGCTGTCTGAAATTTGAAACATGTGATTAATTCCTATGAAAACATTTATTTTTTACCCTAAATAACTAAATAGATAATAATATCAACAGGGTGGTGTTGAAGCTGAGTGCAGAACTCCCCAATAGACTAAGGAAAGGTCGGTAGTAATTTATTCATCCTATTTGAAATTGGACAGTACAGTATTTTCTCCTCCAAGGGCCAAGTAAAATTGCATAGTTTGGTCGTGATCATGATTGGAGAAACCCTGTACGGATCAAGATCTTTTGCATGCTTCTGATACGGCCATCCACCGACTGCTCTTTTGTGGATGGACAAGATTTGACAAATACGCTGGACACCTCCGTCGCGTCGACTATATTTAGACAGACATAGCAATGGAGCAACTGTTAAATCAGGCTTATGGTCTACATCAAATGCACGAAAAATAGTGATTTAGAGTTACCCGGTATATTTATAATGTGTGTACAATTGTACATGTACAGAGTGTGTCTATTTGTAGCTTAACTCTACTCGCGTGCTATCAAGTATTTTCTCATTGGTTCAAGTGAGACATCCGCTGCTTCTTAGGTGTAAAAAATATTAATTTGAATATGCATTATTAAAAAAAAAAAAAAAAAAAAAAAAAAAAGTCTACAGCACTCTACATCACATGAGGCTAAATGCATCACGGATCCATATTTTTGTTTATTTTTTTCGTCAACAATTTTATCATCCTCCATTTTTTTCAATTCTCTCATGTCCTAAAAAATAATATTTCCCACTCCTTCCTGTGTTTTTCCTACCACATCCCCTCTTCTCTCCACGTCGCGTCGCCTAGGTCCAATTACAACTTTGCTCGTGGCATTTTGAACAGTTTTCAGTTCGAAATGATTTTTATCTTCTTTCCCATCATGTTTTGGGGGAGGATAAATATTGCTTCCCCCTCACACCTGTGTGTTGGTGCAAAGGATTTACCGAACTACATTGGTAACTTTTCATAAATTTTATTAGTTTTTATCTTCTTTCCCATCATGTTTTGGGAGAGGATAAATATTGCTTCCCCCTCACACCTGTGTGTTGGTGCAAAGGATTTACCGAACTACATTGGTAACTTTTCATAAATTTTATTATTAGGTAATCTACGTGATTTTACGAGCTAACTTTAAAGATATATGTAGGTAGGATGTGGGAACATAATTTACAAAATTATACACCCATTCTGTGTTGAGTAGTTTAGCAGACTTTTTTAACTAGCATGTTTTTCAGCCTAATAGGCAACAATTGTGTCATTTCATTTCTGATAACTTCGTGAAAATCTACCCAAAACTGAATTTTACATAGATCCTGTGACCCTGATGGCAGATTCTTCTTCTGCGGTACCTACCTACCTATTGATACTATGTACATAGAAATTCTTCTAGATATCTTTTAATAGAATTATGGTAATGTCTTGAAACAATATTATGGAATATGGTAGTTCTACGTTGAAAGTTAAACCTATGACTGGGTAGGTAACACCTACTCCTTGGAGTGGATGTACTGTTGGTAATTTGTCTACAAAGACTGACCATGATATTTACCAAGTTATATAGGTTGATAGCCTAATGTAAGATTTCAATTTACTATGCATCAAAAATTACCACAAGCCCTTTCACTCCCTTTGATTGAATGAACGAAGTGAGATTTAGGTTTAAGATGTTTTGTAAGTAATATTGGTTTGTTATTTCAGGTATCTATCTGTTTGTTACACTATAACTCTCAAATATCAACAAAGTAACAACTTACTCCTGGTGGAATTTTCAAGGAACTTACAACTGTGAGTCTCCCGTTTTGTAGACACTAATTTGAAATACTTTGTGTCTACTTACAAAACACCGATTGGACAGTTAGTTGCAGCACACTGGTCATCTAAACAGAAAGGTTCTTGATGCTATGGTGAAATAAAAGTTCTGCTGACTTTGCAGGAGATATTCTAATTTGTAATTTGACCATTGCTTCCTTGCTTCCTACATGTTCCAATACGTAAACTATGCTATTGTTCAGAGTGCCTTCGGGTGCTTGTCTCTCTATTTCTACGATTTCTCGCATAAAAAATAAATCTCTCAAAGTACAAAGCCTCTTATATTTATGAAAGCAAACGAAGTTAAATTATACGGTACATATGTAGGTAATGATTCTTCCAAAATCCAAATTTCACCTATCAAAGCCATCAAAGATGCTTGAAATTGCACTGCTCACCTATCAAAAGGAATTATTAAATCCATCAAACTCTCCTAACTTAATCAATAATCACATTTCTAAACAAATCCAAGAAAATAATGAAGATTATTTTTCTCCCACGCTGGATTCGTCTCTAATGAAATAAAAAGTTAATAAAAATATTTTCCAATGTCCCATCAAAGTTTTCTCTCCCCCTGAAAAAAAGTTATTAACCACCCTCTAGTACGCTTTTATCAAACAACTCGTCCGGGTAACCCCTACTTGGATAGCAGATTAGCACATGAATGAGACTACAGCTTCACTAAGCGCTGCTGGTTTGAACCTCGTTTGGCAGGCCCTCTTCAGTAGAAGAGCTTACTTTCCGTGTCCGCAAATGTCACCAACTTTAGATTTGGAATCTCCAGTGATTTGTCACATGAATTGCTTTCTCATTTGCAAGTGCCAGGTCATCCGGAGTGCATGTTTGCTCAAGTCGATTGCAGATCAGGAGGTGGCCATGAGTCTGCATTTCTCCAGTCTCGCAGTCAGCGTCTTCAGACAACAATAGTTGTGATACTGCTTTACTTACCCTCAGTTATATTCAAGCTGACGCTGTACAAACTGATTGTGTTGATACAGACCGCTATATCCAGAGAACACCAAAGTTAAGCAACGTTAAGGCGCGGTGTCTGGACGTACTAGCATATTGTCCAAAAGACTAAAGGTAAATCAGCTTTGAGAAGACATGTGAATTTCAATGAAATCAAGGTTAATATTGGCCCGGTCGAACGGTTTGTTCTTCGTTGTATTGTACAAGGTCTATCAAATGTCTCAATGTCGAGATTAAACAAATAATAATTTAGACAGTAATTTTTGGTTCAAGCTTTTAGAACCCATACTACCCAAACATTTTCTTCAGGGATTCCCCTCTTTGAAAGTCCTAGGGTTTGAAGAGGAAACAAGAGCAGGAGGGGAAATGCCCATCTGTCCATCTGTTGAAACTGGAAAAGCACGTGTTCAATCAAAAAGGAGGGGAGGGGAAGGGAAAGAGACACACACACCATAAAGATGGGGAAGTTATATTATTCCTTCTCTCTATCTCGTTGACAATGGGGGTTTTCCTGCTTCAACTTTTATATTATGAGTCATAAATGAGTTTGCTAAACAATTATGATTATCTGAGCTTTTCGGGTGATTCAATTTTTCGTATAAAAAAATTACATTGGTGTAACGGGGAAAGAAAGAAATTCGGGGACGTATTACAGCTTGTCGAAATGGTGTTTGTTTGAGCATGTCATTTCGCTTAGTGAAATTAATCTTTTTGGAGAGATTTTTCTTCCCGAAGTTTTCAGAACTGTTTGTTTTGCTTCTGTGTTTGTTCTCAATAATATCTCATAGGAAGGAAGAAATTGGAAGAATTTGAAGATAAGGAATGACCTCAACGGCTTAATGCTTGTGTCATCAAAAGTCCAAATGACTTGGTTTTGGATTTATTTACCCAAGATTTTCTATTTGTTTTAGCGTCATATATCATGATTTCTTTTTCCTTTTAACCTATTTTCCAGCCATCCTTGGAGAAATTCGATAAGAAGCCATTTCGGCATAGGTCTGGAAGTGCCTGTTTTTTGTAACGGAAATTCCTATTCATCTAGTTACTGGTGAGCTCTCGAAGGAATCAGTTCTAGAACAGGATTCTATGTAGAAATTAGTAGGCAGTAGTTACACTATTCATTGCAAAACTATAATAATGAAAGAGATCTACAAGTATATCCGTACAAACATATAAATATAAGAGGCTTTGTACTTTGAGAGATTTATTTTTTATGCGAGAAATCGTAGAAATAGAGAGACAAGCACCCGAAGGCACTCTAAACAATAGCATAGTTTACGTATTGGAACATGTAGGAAGCAAGGAAGCAATGGTCAAAGTACAAATTAGAATATCTCCTGCAAAGTCAGCAGAACTTTTATTTCACCATAGCATCAGGAACCTTTCTGTTTAGATGACCAGTGTGCCTGAATCATCTATCCAGTCGGTGTTTAAGTAGGCAAGATGAGAAACTATCAAAGTTTACCTACTTTGAAAATTGGTGTCTATGAAACGGGAGATTAACAGTTTGTTGTAGGTTCCTTGAAAATTCCACTATGAGTAAGTACCTACTTTGTTGACATTTGAGATTTATCGTGAAACCGACAGATAGACTTGCAAAACATCTTAAACCTAATTTTCACTTCGTTCATTCAATCAAAGGGAGTGAAAGGGCTTGTGGTAATTTTTGATGCATAGTAAATTGAAATCTTACATTAGGCTATCAACCTATATAACTTGGTAAATATCACGGTCAGTCTTTGTAGACAAATTACCAACAGTACATCCACTCCAAGGAGTAGGTGTTACCTACCCAGTCATAGGTTTAACTTTCAACGTAGAACTACCATATTCCATAATATTGTTTCTATGTACATAGTATCAATAGGTAGGTAGGTACCGCAGAAGAAGAATCTGCCATCAGGGTCACAGGATCTATGTAAAATTTAGTTTTGGGTAGATTTTCACGAAGTTATCAGAAATGAAATGACACAATTGTTGCCTATTAGGCTGGAAAACATGCTAGTTAAAAAAGTCTGCTAAACTACTCAACACAGAATGGGTGTATAATTTTGTAAATTATGTTCCCACATCCTACCTACGGTACCTACCGGACTCTGAGGTGACTGTGGGACTAAAGTACCTGGTAATCTAGTTTAAACAGATTTTCAGTATTTTTATAGCTTTTACCCATCCATCTCATGCTCCTTAGTGGGTAATTTGTAAGCTGGTGAAGAGGAATATGAATTATGAGCTAGGTGATTCTTGTTTGTTATCGCCTGGATCTTGTATTGATTTTTTATCATTTTATCAATTTTGGTCCTTATCAACCAAATTTTTGACTATCTATTTTCATTAGCTCTTGTTGGATTTCATCTGTTGGATAATTCTTTTCTTTGAACTTTTAACTTTAATCGACTATCTTCGACAGCGTTTGAGAATGTCACTATCTTAAAGAGGAGACCTGACATGACATCTGACATTAGTACTGTCCACCTCAGTACAAGAGCACCTAAGCATATACAGATGAACCCACAAATATAGAAGAAATCCTGTCATTATTCAGCCAAGAGTAGACTTTACTTCGGTGGGAAACGATCCTGAAAATATCTGTTGCAAAAGACAATAAATGAAAACCACAATGCGGACGATAGCAAATGAGAAGATTGTTGATATACCGTACATAAAAAGAAAAAAAAATAAATAAATAAAAGACGGAAAAGATAGCAAAAGAAAATATTGTGCGGAACATAAAAATAAATATGATAAAACCAAAACACCATATAAAGCAAAAAATAAAGTCACTGAACGAATGAACGAAAAGAACCTCACAAAAAAGAGAGATAAATAAAGAGAAAGGGAAAAAGGAATGAGGAAGGAGAATAAGAATGGAAATGGGAGTTTGAAAAAGGGAAACTAGGGAGAGGAGAAAGGGAGGTAAAAGCATGGGAAGGAGTAAGGAGCTAAAAGTGTGGGAAAGGGAGAGGATAGAGCTAAAAGTGAGGGAAAAGCACTTAATTTTTAAAAAAATTCAGTCCTTCTTCCTCTCCATCAACCTCAGAATCAGTGACGTAGCTCGATGTATCCTATGCCTCCAATATCATTCTAGGTTTTGACGGAATGGAATGATGTCTAAGTTTAAATTGCACGATTTTAAGTAGATATTAAACAACAAAGTCTTACCTGTGCAGTTACTGGCACGGCCTAAAGCTCTGCTTTCCCCCAGGCACGGCACAATACCTTTGCCCCCTCGTAGAAAATCTGGGGGGCCTACCCCCCCCCCCCAAATTGTCCCCCCTTTTACCATTGCAGTAGCTAGACTATTCATTGCAAAACTATAATAATGAAAGAGATCTACAAGTATATCCGTACAAACATATAAATATAAGAGGCTTTGTACTTTGAGATGTCGTACATATGTGTCTGGACATGTTATACTTCAAAATATTACTGATTATGATTTTGCAAATTTGCAAAGAGCTGACATAACTCTTGTAATGAGGATTCGTGTGTATTGAGACCATCACTGACCGAATTGGTTACCAAACTATTAGACACACAACTAAGACCCTTCTTGAATCTATGGTGATGACTTGATGAATGTAGAGAATTATTTCCTGATGTTTAACAGAGATTCCGTTCCTCACTCTGTTATAACAGTAACTAGCGTCTGGATCTGTTTGTCTATGAATGCTGTGCGGTTTATGGAGACTGGAGTAGTTACTACCATTCAAACTTTCATAAGGATCAATCCTACTATGCTATCACGTATGCAGGGCTGATTTGATGACTCTTCGATCATTAATTGATTTAGCTATTTGTTTTGATAAAATGCTTGATTTTTTTCGGCGCATTTCGATTTTTTATAATAGTGCGTCCAAGCCATGTGTAAGTTATCGTTATTAGCCATGTGTACGAGGGTGGGGGATGATAAAGGCCAAATCTAAAATCCACTTTGTCAACATGTAGGATAGTTTAAATTCAGTTTAAGTTTAGATAAGATTAACCCGACCTTTAGGGATATTAGTCCCTTCACCTAAGCCTCAGGGTGGGCTTTTTGATGTGTACGATAAACTTAAGTTTAACCCTTGTATCAAGCAATATGATGTTTTTACATCAGACTCCTCGTGATGTTTTTACAACCGTGCCTGAAATGAAAGCTTTGTTTGTTTCCGCATTGAACAATATTCTAATTATGTTTAATCTCTGTGCCAGTGGATTGTGTATACTATAAGCAGCGGAAGGGAGCAGATCAAACACAATGTTATTGTTATACAATTTGAACTAGTACTAGAAGTCCTCAGCTCAGAAGTCCACATAAGGTGGAGATACCTTTTTCGCTGAAAGAAAAGAAGTGCAGAATCATAAAAACAATTAAATCGTATAGCCTTAGGATATGTGTGCGATGTTCTTAGATCTAATCGTAATGATATGAGGAGCATATAGGAGGATACCTAGTGGACCTACATAGGTACATAATATGGGATAGGAGAATAGTGAACAAGGTAACGTATTGGATAGTGTCTTACCTAGACATAAAACGTATTCTACAGGTATAGGACGTGAAATGTACTGTTATAGTTACTCGTATGTAGGAATAACTATACTATCGATTATGGTTAAGGTGTAAGTACACAAGGTGAAATTTAATTTTTACTGAATCCTCGGTAATCCGCAGACTCCTTAGAGCAATATGTAGTACTACAGTAATTATGTAGTAGTATGTGTACAAACCGTTCACCGATTCCGCTAGTCACACTACTGTTTTTAGTAGGTAAAGCAACATAGTTTCAGTTTGTGGAAGTTCAATTTGAATCATTTTAGAATCGTTTTATAACTCGTTCACACAATGAACTATTTTTTCTCCCATGTTCTCGAATCATTTTCCAAGTTTGTTGGTGTTTATTCAATGGGTATTGAGTTATGATGGTTGGCACAGCAGGGGGGTCCATGTTTCTAGTTTGTTAATACACTATCTAGATTTTAGAAGGATCATGAGGTGTATAACTTTCATCCAAAGATCATTCATCTTTCAAAATATGTTACACCTAGTTGAAACAGAAATTGTATACCAAGCTGTTCAGGAGTTTGAGCGGCCATGAGAAAGGAGGCAAGAATCAAGATACTTCAGTAATATTCGTGGAAGATAGCTTTATGGTTCTCGATGGAGATATGATTATGCTTTTCTATTGTGAGAGTCAGATGAGCTTTGTAAAAGTGTCTTCTTCTTGTTGACTTATTTGATCAATGAGTGAACTTGTGAACATTTAGTGGAGTAGTTTGACATGAAATCTTTCTCTTGTATTAATCGCTAGCCACAACATTCGTACATGACTTTCGTGTGCAATTACCCATTCTATTCCTCATTTCTTTCCTTCGTCAAGATACTCAATGTCGCCTTCTCTATCGCTCTTCACTTGAATCTCCCTCGTATATTATTGGTGTTGTCTCTTTCTAGAGGATTTGAGCCAATCAGTTTAATGTGTTTTGTTCCTCTTTCTTTCCTTCCATATCCACAGTAATTCATCATTTCTTACAGAATTCTCTCATTGATTACATCTTCTTTCCATTCTCATTCTGTTGCACATTTACATTGATAAAACTTCTCAATCCCTTCTTTCCCCAGATATACTTATTTATGTTCATATACTTAAGAAAGTATCTAAATACATATACTATATTTAGGCACTTACAATAAAAATACGTATAGAAAGTATAAAAAGTATCAACAGTGAATATTTTTTTCTTCACAAAGGAGAAAATCTAGAAATGGAAAAAATAACTTTTTGACACACAAGTATTTCTCATTTTATTCCCGAAGTGAACAACTGTAACAGAATTTCGTATACGATTCAAGTAGCTACCTACCTATGTATTTTATTTGTATGTATCTACCTCCTAAAGGAGGTATAAGTTTCAAATGTTAAGAACATTATTTTGTTTTGACACTCGTTTTACCTCGAACAAGTTACATTCTCTGCACTCTGCAGCTGGAGTATTTGTTAGAGAACATGGGTTTACTTCCCAATTTTTTGGTAAATCTGGTGATTAAATCACTGTTTTAAGGCATTCGTTGGGTTGGTATCAGTATCATTCAGTGATATTTTTGCACCATTGTTCATTAGCATTTTACAGCTGGAGTATTTGTTAGAGAACATGGGTTTACTTCCCAATTTTTTGGTAAATCTGGCGATTAAATCACTGTTTTAAGGCATTCGTTGGGTTGGTATCAGTATCATTCAGTGATATTTTTGCACCATTGTTCATTAGCATTTTACATCGCTTCACTTTCTACAACCAATTTTTATCAGTGCTCTTGTTTCATTCTCTCTTTCATATCTTTCTACTCGCTCTTCTCCATCTTCTCCTTCTTTCTCTAAATGACAGGAAAAAGTTTCAAAATTTTCTCCTTGCTTCTCTCCTTCTCCAGTTTTTCTTTGTTCCTTTCATAATCTTCCTTTATTTTTTTATCTCGTTTTTTCTGTACTCCTCCTGTACTCCTCTGTTCTTCTCTAGACTCTTACTTTGTCTCATTCCTCTTTTAACTTGAGTTCTTGTTTTGTTTGCATTTTCTTGTATACTTTTATAAGTTTGCTTTATTCTGTTGCCTTTTCTCTTTCTTTATGGTAGGTACTTCTTTCTGGCTTCTTATTTCTGTAGACAAATGATGCTGTGTAATGTGTTGATCTGCTTCTAGCAGATGGAGGTTGAAAGCGTTTAAATGACTTCATTAAAGGAGGGGATTATGTTGAAACCGCATGATATTGTAAGTTCAGCACTAAAGATTTTCGACGGAAAAGGAAAAAAGAAGGGCTTCAGAATGTTCTGCTAGGCCGCGGGTTCGATTCCCGCCCGGGGCGGATTTTATCCTGATGGGATAATGTTCGTTCTCGGAACGGCTGGCTTTCTCCTATATTTTTTAGGACATGAGAGAATTGAAAAAATGGAGGATGATAAAATTGTTGACGAAAAAAATAAACAAAAATACGGATCCGTGATGCATTTAGCCTCATGTGATGTAGAGTGCTGTAGATGAACGTATTAATTGTGTGACATTGCGTGAGGGTTTGACATCCCCGCCGGGTAGTTCACTTTTCAGCCCTTCGAAATAAAAAGGGTGTTTGTATTACTGATAGACCCTCTCATGATGAATAAATAATCTATTTCTAAAAGATTACATCACTTAGGAGCGAAAAAAAAGGAATCTGTTGGATAAATTAATTTAGCTTGTGTAAATTTATCCGCGGGTTAGTAGGAATATCAGATGCGCTTTGGGATGTTTTTGTTCGAGTGGTTTAGAATGTTAAATGTTTAGATATGGCTTAGAGGTAGATACTTAAAAGTAATTTTTTAAGTACATAATTATTAGGTAATTAGGTAGGTATGTATGTCATGCCATAATAATAAAATTATTGTCATACGTACTTTGAAATTTTAAATGTCTCTAATTCGGAATTGGGATTCGCTTGCTAATTGCCTCTATCTATCTATCTATGTGCTCGTACATGCTTACACTCGTAATAGACGTGAAGTCATGTTACCTAGTATTCATTATAAAATGAGAGATAGGTGATTTACATGTTAACCAAATTACTATTTTGATTAAATTATCTGACCTTTTCGGTGATAATCTGATGAACAATTTGATAAGTATTTTTTATCAAAGGTTAAATTACCCCTATTTATTATACTCATGTTTACGAGTGCAAACCAATAAAAACGTTTGTATCAGATTTAGATCGGCTTATTAATTTAATTTACAGGTTACTAAAGACTGAAACCCTTGAGAGCTTTACAAAATAAAGTGAAGTGTTAAGGTCTTTGTAAACCTCACCTACCTTTATTAACATTATATTTCCTATCTTGACATGTGTGAATCTCTACAGCTACTGACTCTGAAATCCAGACGAAAAATTCAAAAATTGATCTTGATCCACTTGTACGAATGTGACATGAATACAATGATATCTATAATGATGAATGCAAAATGCAATCTATCCTCCCCGTTTCCGACATTTGTAAGGAATAAGTTCATGACAAATCAATACTCCCAAGAGTGGTAATTTTCTAGTACTTTAAATAATCCTACTAATCTATACATAATCTGATTGGTCGATTTCAACCTTTTAGCCAATCGAATTGCTTCATTCAAGAGTTAAGCTAAGTTTAAACTCTGACTGTGGTCCCGGTTATTAAGCATTCATTAGCAGAGACGCACCACAGAATACTACATATATCACTGCAGGTATCGCCTGAACTAGCTTATAAGGAGATCGCCAGATCGTTGATCGGTCTAGTACCAGATAATATCCTCGATTTCAGATCTCGCAGTAAAGTGTGATCATTGTAGAAGTTGTTGCTCTTGAGTGGGAGTTGGAGTACTTGTTTGGTTTGACCAGTGGCGTGTGGTGAGCTTTTCAAAAGAGGAAGCTAATAGAGTCTCCTTCTTGTGCCATATCCTCAATCAAACTTTCTTGACTTTGCGGGGTGGAGTGCTACGGCGCTCCTTAATAGACGTTGGTGATGTGCCCCAAATAGTCGTATTTTCATTTCGGAATTTCCCCCCTTTTGAAGCCCGTTTCGCCTCTTTTGGTATCATAGCACCTGTACTAAACCATAGGAAATACAAGGTGGTGCGCCATCGGAATCGTTTCCAAAAGAGGAACCTATAAGCCTAATACAGTATAGTCGTATATTCCTGTCGGAATTTCCCCTCTTCTGAAGCTCGTTTCCCCTCTTTCAGACGTGATAGCGCCTGTACTAAACCATAGGAAATCCAAGATGGCGCGCCATCGGACTTTTCCGTTTCCGAATAGAAATACAACTTGTGCAGATCTGCTGGTGGGTCTTGGAATCCAGGTTGAATAATAACTCATTTTCGATAGGTAAGTAGAGAGGGGAGAAACGCCCGTAGATAGAAAGGGAAGCGGTTCTTCCCTTGGTTCCCTCGAGAACGCGCCACTAGGTTTGAGAGACTATAGAGAGATTATAATGTATTTGTGTAATAGGTATTAAGGATAGGACTAGATCGGTAAGATCTTCAAGTATGCAGTAGATAGATGTGTACCTACCGGACTCTGAGGTGACTGTGGGACTAAAGTACCTGGTAATCTAGTTTAAACAGATTTTCAGTATTTTTATAGCTTTTACCCATCCATCTCATGCTCCTTAGTGGGTAATTTGTAAGCTGGTGAAGAGGAATATGAATTATGAGCTAGGTGATTCTTGTTTGTTATCGCCTGGATCTTGTATTGATTTTTTATCATTTTATCAATTTTGGTCCTTATCAACCAAATTTTTGACTATCTATTTTCATTAGCTCTTGTTGGATTTCATCTGTTGGATAATTCTTTTCTTTGAACTTTTAACTTTAATCGACTATCTTCGACAGCGTTTGAGAATGTCACTATCTTAAAGAGGAGACCTGACATGACATCTGACATTAGTACTGTCCACCTCAGTACAAGAGCACCTAAGCATATACAGATGAACCCACAAATATAGAAGAAATCCTGTCATTATTCAGCCAAGAGTAGACTTTACTTCGGTGGGAAACGATCCTGAAAATATCTGTTGCAAAAGACAATAAATGAAAACCACAATGCGGACGATAGCAAATGAGAAGATTGTTGATATACCGTACATAAAAAGAAAAAAAAATAAATAAATAAAAGACGGAAAAGATAGCAAAAGAAAATATTGTGCGGAACATAAAAATAAATATGATAAAACCAAAACACCATATAAAGCAAAAAATAAAGTCACTGAACGAATGAACGAAAAGAACCTCACAAAAAAGAGAGATAAATAAAGAGAAAGGGAAAAAGGAATGAGGAAGGAGAATAAGAATGGAAATGGGAGTTTGAAAAAGGGAAACTAGGGAGAGGAGAAAGGGAGGTAAAAGCATGGGAAGGAGTAAGGAGCTAAAAGTGTGGGAAAGGGAGAGGATAGAGCTAAAAGTGAGGGAAAAGCACTTAATTTTTAAAAAAATTCAGTCCTTCTTCCTCTCCATCAACCTCAGAATCAGTGACGTAGCTCGATGTATCCTATGCCTCCAATATCATTCTAGGTTTTGACGGAATGGAATGATGTCTAAGTTTAAATTGCACGATTTTAAGTAGATATTAAACAACAAAGTCTTACCTGTGCAGTTACTGGCACGGCCTAAAGCTCTGCTTTCCCCCAGGCACGGCACAATACCTTTGCCCCCTCGTAGAAAATCTGGGGGGCCTGAAAATAATGTCCCCCTCTCCAAATGTTCAACTAAAGTTCTACACAGCTTAGAAACCAACCCCAAAAAGTTAGACTTGTTAGAAACTCTATACATTAGGAAAGCAGCTAGTTCAGGGAAAATCTTGTTTAACTCTCAGTTAGAAAGAAAAGTGGGGCACGAGCTGATAACTTAGTGTGAAGGGACCCTTTCAATTAGTGTAAACTCGCGCATGCGCGGTGCCTTTGTTTATTTTCAATTGTATTTTTTCATACTTAGTTGTTCTGAGGATGCCGTCAGGAGATGGTGAAACATGTAAACTCCTTATCTGTTTTTAACTGTATTTCACAATACTTTTATTAATAAATAAGTTTCATATATTTGTCAAGTGAAAACATAGTACATACCTATCATTCTTTATTGGTAGCCCATGTTACTCCTGTTGCCTATAAGGTAGATGTTTCTTGGATAAGATCCAGATAATCCAGGAATATGCAATATCATGACGTAACTACATGTAGGGTATTAGATAGATATTATGTTTACGTATTGAAGTGACGATGACGTATGAAAACCTGGGGAGAGGCGCCACTTCTTATACAGTTGACGTATAAAAGAAATGTCGGTGCCTTTTCATGAGAGAGAGAGAAAGAGAAAGAGGAGGGAAAGAGTGGGAGGGAGAGAAACACAACATCTTGAATATCAAAATATTATTCGAGCTTTACGCTCTCTCTCTCTTTCTCTCTCTCTCTCTCTCTCTCTCTCTCTCTCTCTCTCTCTCTCTCTCTCTCTCTCTCTTTTTCTTCTCTCTCTCTCTCTCTCTCTCTCTCTCTCTCTCTCTCTCTCTCTCTCTCTCTCTCTCTAAAGTTATGGTAGGTATATCATGTGGTACATGCGGTGAATGAGGGGAAGGAAAATAATGGAAAGCAGGATTGTCTGAAGAAAGCTAGAAAGTCCAATAGAGGAAAAGTTTTCATGTTTCAGGAAATATCGTCTGCGGCCTTGATTGGATGTGTAACACTATAAGAAAGGGCAAATCACCCACACTACCTAGAGCCCGCCCTGGGTCAGTACTTGAACATGGCCCGCTATACAATGCCAGTTTGTGACCCCTGCAGATTTTTGGTCACATTATGGTGAATCAGAACATTCTGATTTTTTTTAAGAGGTTTGACAGAGGGAACTTTAACTGCTATGGTCTTATCGTCCCGAAATCGAAGAGAGAAGGAAGACAGGATAGGAAAAAGCCAGCCGTTCCGAGAACGAACATTATCCCATCAGGATAAAATCCGCCCCGGGCGGAA